>NW_010291066.1:0-30643 GCF_000700745.2 Antrostomus carolinensis | reverse complement strand
TCTTGCCTGGCACTGAGGTGAGACTGACCGGAAAGATTTCTGTGAAAGATACCATTTTTGTTAGGTGTTGAAGTAAACTTCTATATTTCTATTGTGTGGGCTATTGAAAGTTATTCTGGAGATGGGAATGCTTCATTATGAGAAGTGTTCAACATTGATGACCCTAGGAGCGAGAGTCATGTGCAAGTTAAAAATGTTTCTTTTTGTGATAGTGTCTTTTACATGGTACATGTAAGTTGAAACATGGCACAATTTGCATTTGAAATAGCTTGTAGAGTCCATTCTTTCGAAGTTTGAAGAACTTAGGGAGAAACTTGCTAACCACTTACTCCCTCAAGCACTGGTTTTAGCAAAATAGCTTGCTTTTTTAAGTAACAGTTGTCTTTTCTTACATTATTTCACATTCCCAAATAACTTTAACTTTTAAAGAGGACCCAAAATGGAGAGGAAAATGAATGGTTAGTCTCCTGCTTTGTCACTATTATTGAAAAGAGCTAGCAAAGAAAACTCTGCAGCTAAAAGAACAGTTGGAAAAAGTTAATTTGAAAATATCCAAGATTTTTTTTTTTTAAATAAATAAATGTTTGTCATTCTGACTATCCCCTAAACAATAACTTGAAATTATTTCATAGAAGGCAGCTATGATACTGAAACGTTCCTAGTCTTGGTACAGATGATAATCACTACATAATCTGTTCCCTCCACTCTCCTCCTGAATACTGGGCTTTTCCTTTTCAAAAACTTCACAAGGATTTCTCCTGAAGCTGTCAAGTACAACTTACTTCAATTTTTTTGTTTGTTTACTTGATTGATCTGAGCATTAATTCTGAAGTTAAGAAAGAAGCAGGTGTTGACACCATTCATGTAACTTGCATTTAAAGAGTTTTTTTTTTATTTTTCAATAAAATTTGAAATTGAATATAGTCTTTTTGTGCGTTCTTTGGTAGTAAACAGCTGTGAGAACTCAATTCTGTAGTTCTGAAATACTCAAATATTACAGTGCTGGTGCAGCTGAGAAAAATTTTAAATGTACTTAATTTTTAAGCTTTCGTAATGATTGATTTCAGTGTTGGTATAAAGTACAGTGGCTAACATGTTTCAGGTTTAGGTAAACCATGGCTAACACTTTACAATGGTTATGGAACCCATTTCGAGAAATGTATTCTAGGAAGTGGCAGAGTTTAAACTATGAAGGTTACATCCTTGTGTTGTTATTGAAGAAAAGAAATATGAAGTGCCAGGCAACTTCAAGTTTTAAAAATAATTAACAATTTGAAATATTTTATTCTACTCACTATGCTAAATAGAATTCTTTAAAGAAATGAATGAAAAAAGTTAAATACTCCCAATTTTGATTTATCCATCTGTCAGTGAGTTTGCAATTTTAATATACCTCCAAAACTCAGGGCACTTCTGTTAGTTTGTTTTTTAGCATAACCACTTTATTTCCACACAAATTGATGTTATATATTGATAGTTTGGTAGTACTTCTTTCTACTCTACCTTTTAAAGTAAATATTTTAAATAGTAGGAAATAAAAATGCAGAGGAGTTTGCTGTTCTAGTGGTTGAGATGATGTCCATTTATTTATTTATTTATTTATTTTTAAATAGGATAGGTCAAACAAGCAGCAGTCTGAAAATGATCAATGCTGACACTTTAAATTTAAAAATAGATGTAGTCTTCGGAATTGGGCAATTTAGAATGTTATAGGTAAAATGATGGTACAAGTATGTGCGTATATGACTTAGCTGTGATCAAAATATTATCAAGTGCTTGACAATATGCTTGATGAATAAATAGTTTGAAGTGCTTGTCAGCATGAGTGCTAACAACCTGTACGCAGACACCTTTCTCCTGTTACTCCATTGTATTCATTGGGCTTTCTAGATATTAAAATTCCTGAAGCAGGAAAAAGGTCTAGTCTGTACGTATGTATTTTTTTTAAACTACAGTTTTGTGGTATAAAATGCCTTTAAATTAAGTTAATGCACTTTAGTTATGTTTTCTGCTCTCTGCGTGTAGGTCTGAGAGCAAGACATACAGAGGATCTAGCACTGTGGCAGCCAGTGGTTTGAAAGGCCACTTTTTCATTTGAAAAGAATATATGCAAAAGATCGTTTTTACAGGCAAGGCACTTTTGCTATGGGTTGGAGTTTTCCCTTCCCTGATTTTTAGAAGGTGTGTCCTAGGAATTAATGTATACAGAAAATATTCCCCGAAGTTAATGGTTGATTCTGCAACCAGAGCACGCAGAACTAAGTTAATGCTGGTTTTTAGATTGGCTTTGTATCTGTGAGTTGACTGTAATGGGGCGACCAGTGATCATGAGCAAAAGGAGGAACAGGGTTGCAGCTTGTCCATGTGACCTTTCTTGCAAAAGGGGGGGGAACTCATGTGTTGTGCCGACCATTCCCAGCTCAAGGAGATTGCAGAATTGCAAACGTTAGAATTTCTACAAACTTTTGCCTGTGACTTCTTTTTTTATAAAACAAAAAAACCCCAGACCCATATCTACGGTTTTTACACTGATGCCTTATCTTCATTGACTTTTGAGATACTAGCATAACTTGTCGCCCCTGCTTAGTCTATGAGGGAGAGAGACATGTTTTACTTTACAAAGCCAAGTAATGAATCTTAGTGAAGTTATAGCAGTTCCTAACTTTCAGTCCTGTTAACAAGGTTTGCATCAGTGCTGGTCCTGGTTTGTCTTGCCTGGGATTTTTATCTTGCAGTGCAGTAATGAATGTGCTAGGAAGAAGCAGAAAATACTCTCAGTCCCTTTCCCCCTCCTTGCATGACTGCACCCAACCGCCACTGATGCTTCATGAACGGGAAATTGCAGCTCCTAAATTTGACATTGTAGACATAACTGAAAAGATTAACTTTTAGGGTTGTGACTGTGAAAATGTCTACTTCTCCTTGTATGTTTAAGTTTGGGTAAATATTTTGCAATCTGGGAACATTTAAGAAAATCCCAAACAGAGTAAATAGCCAACTTGTAATTGGAAACAACTGCTTGGAGAATTTTGTTATTGCTTTAAGTTTAAAAGAAGTTAGGTCCTGTAAATTTGTGCACTTTCTTTTATCCATTCAAACCTCTGTCAGATCATTTAAGAGTTATTCTTAGGTAACTGAAGACCTCACTTGACATAACACTGCCAAAAAAAAAAAAAAAGTATGTATTTTGGTTGGTTTACTAACTGGAATCTTAAAAACAAGAAAAAAAACATTTTTATGTACTCTTCTAGTTCTAGGCCAAATGATTGGTTCTGTGACAAGACAGCATGATGCTTTGAGTATGACAGAAGCCCTGATGCTGCAGCAGAGGCTGGGAATATTAATGGCCAAATCTAGGTGAGTGTTTTTTAATTCTGCCAGTCCCCTAACTGTTTCATTTCTTCCTCATAGCTTTGGTTCACATCTCTCCTTTGAAGCAGCACTGCAGTTTTTGGTTTTCTGAAGTATTAATGTTAGAGTATATTGGAGATAAGGAACTTGTTTGTATTACTGATTATGTACCTTTTCTTTGTCATTCTTGAGATACAGTGGCTATACTTCATATGTCTTCATACACTACAGCTTTCTGCTTGCAACTCTAATGATTTTTCCTAAACAGCTTTGCAGTTAAGGTTTTTAAAATTGTTTTTTTAAGTTTGCAGGCACCTGCCTCCAATAGATTTGATCAGTTGTTTTATGCTGAATGCAAAGAAAGTCATGACAGTATAACAGCATACTGCTATCTAGTTCTGTTCCACTTTGTCAAAACGTCTGGGGAGGTCTAAGACTGGGCTTTATTGAGTGCAAACATCTGTGCCTGCAGGCTGCTAGAAGCATCTACAACTATGACTGCTGAATAGACCAGAGCTTGAAAACCTTTGCTGCAAATTTATATATTTACTGCTAATCTGCATTGCAGCTCTTGTCACCTGTTGCTCCTTTTAGCAGTGAATTCTCAGAATAAATAGGGTAGCATCAGTAGGCTAACAAGATCAACACCTGAACGTTCCTGTAGTGAGGCATTGTGGGGTGCTAGGGTAGGACATTAGTTATAGGTGTTGCTACCTGTATCTCCCTGTCTAAACAAAACGGGCAGAATTCATAAGCAAAAACACGGAATAGTTAAAATAGCAATGGGATGTATATGCAAAGACTATTAAAAGCAGCCTGCAACTGAGAGAGTGATTGCCCTGATTAATAAAATTCAGGACTTCACTGTGCAAAAAACCAGTTGTGTGTAGCATAGCTTCTCTCTGCAACAGTAGAAGCAACCAACCAATCCCTCAGTTTCATGTTGAGTTGGGAAAAAAGTTCTGCCAAATGAATGCATGTTTTTATGTTATGTCCAGAAATGACATTAGAGAATCCATGATTTTGACTGTCTTGCATTCTGCCCCTTTCTTATTGGATTAATCCAAGTCATGTTGTTACCTTTTATGTTAAGTTCTCCATTTCACCTTGTGTCAGTGGGCTTTCCGCCTCCCACCCATGCTTAAGCCGTAACCATCGCTGGGGGTTGTGATGGCTGCATCCAGTTTGTACTGGACCTTGGGGGACGGATGGCAACATGGTAGCCAAGGGCTGTCTGGAACAGGACCCAGATGTCTTGCCAGTATGCAAATATGACTACAAGTCAATCATCTTACTCTGTAAATAGTGGACAACCCAAGGCCCGATGAGCTCTTCTGAAACCATAGTTGGGGTGCAGGCCATGATCTCCCCTTGAGTAGGGACGCCTCTCAAGGTTACTCCTTCAGATCTGGAGATTCCTTGCTGCAACAGATTCTTGGTAAGCAGCTAATAGCATGCTAAAAGTTGAAATCTTAGCTAAGAGATAAAAAGGATTGACTGTGCTGACATAGAATTCTTCAGATGTAAACTGTTGACCAAGTCTGGGACTAGGGTTGGATCCAGACTCACCTAGAAGACTCTTGGAAATCGAGATTCCAGAAGGAAAATGTCAGGGACCACATAAAGGAGTAAAATTTTTTGGTACTTGGTGGATAGCGGGCAGTGCAGTGATTTCCTCCAGATACCTTAAGAAAAACAGAAGAACTGCAAATGCCCCCAAATAATCAGAACTTCAGGTTATTGGAGGAAGCACATACCTGGATTTTCTATCTTTTTCTGGCCATCATACTCACTCTTGCAGAAAGGCAAACTCTGGGAGTGGAAACTAGAACATTAAGAGGCAGCAGAAACTCTTAACTGAAGAACTAAACACATACGAGTTACTGGGACCAGTACACCTCTGCAACCCTGTTACAGCCGAAAGGGGGTTTGCTCAAAGTGCTGCTTACTGTAACCTGTTCCACACTAGCCACAATGGGCCAAAAAGACCTCAGTTGTTCAGCTCCACTGCATTTAAAGAAACAGAACAACAGTATCCTGAATGGCAGAAGGGACTTTTATCTTTAGTCTGAGCAGTTATACAAGTTGAGAAAATACATCGGGGACAACCTGTGCAAACCAGAGGACCATTGGAAGCAATCCTAAAGGGGACTATTCACCAGAAGGAGTTGCACAAGTCCCACTATCAGATGGTATGATAGATCCCACTATCCCACAGATGGTATGCCTACCTAACAGGAGTTGCAGAAAATAAACAGTTAACACAGTGAGGTTTCCAAATTGCAGATGCCCATAAACGCAGACCTTTTAGCGTACAATAACCTTTTAAGCCTTCACCCATTCTGGATCTGTTGCCCCTCACTGAGGGTACACCAACAGAAAGCATTTGTTTTACGGATGCTTCAGCAAAAAGTGTGAGTGGTAAATGACAATATAAGGCTGTTGCATTAGATATTACCACCAGCAAACAAGTAATAGAAGAAGGGAAGGCAGTGCACAAGTAGGAGAAATAAGAGTGGCTGTTCTAGCAGCACAGAATGAAGCAAAAATCATGTATGTAGACTCAGCATGTGGGCTGGTGCCACATAGTGGCTCTGTCAATGGGAAGCCTTGAATTGGGAAGTAAATAGATCCTCAGTTTGGAGAAACAAAGCTTGGTGATTATTACGAGATAGAGCCAGAAAACACCTTTCAACATGAGATGGGTAGAAGCTCATGCTAAGGATAGTCAGTGATCCATAAAGTGGAATCAAAAGGTAGATGTACTAATTGAAATTAGAAAAATAGCCTTAAATCCTGAGTGGTATTGATTTGGAGTATGAGAATACACACTAGGAAGGGAGATTTAAAGGTTTCTACTGTGGTCATGTACAGAACTTAAATACACTTTGAAAATGAGCTGGTATAAAGATGAAGCTAATGATAAGGTTCCCAGCTTCAGGAACAGCAGGCAAAGAAGTTAAAGTAGGATGACGGATGATCAATGGGTCTGCCCATAAGAAAGCATCTCAGATTTCTGTATACAGCATAACATTGAACCCAACAGCAAAAGATACAAAAACTTGCACCTCTGAGAGACAGGATTGTTTGTAAAATTTTACCTTGGTACAGCCTGTTTTTGTAGCCTGCCTCTGGGCTCACCATAGTGTGGGACTATTGTTTAAATGTAAAACAGATATTACTGAGCCTAATACAACAACATCCACCCCAATTGTAAAGGATAAGGAAACTCTATCCCCACAAATTTCTGAAATTGGACTGTATGTGATCAAAACACGGGCCAATGACGAGTGTTATTTCATCTGTGTTATTTCATCCATCGCGGTGTCTTTAATGAGTAGAACTATTGATGCAAATACAATCAAACCGACCTGTTCTCCATTCCTAGGCATGTCCTATTGGGAGCCTTACTGACGAGTACTTTGGCGTCTATATTATTTAAACTGAGCACAACAACAAGTGATTTAAACAAATTAGAACACCCATTGCGTTCTTCTCTATTAGCATTGGGAACAAACCGATGGCTCTTACCTGATGTATTGCCTCAGTGGGAAAGAATGAAAGGGACCACCAATTGATTGTGGGTGCGCTTGGTGCGGCTCTGAGTTGTATACACGCTCAATGGTGGGTGCAGTCTATGGCAGCAGCAATAATAATATTGGAAAAGGATGTGTTTGTTGAGAACCCTTTGTGATTTTATATTGATAGATAACATTACTGTAGTTAGAAGCAATCACTCAAATATTTGTGTTTGTAACCTTAGTAAAGTTATGGGATACAACTTTTATTCAACTCCTGTTGCGTCTTGTCAGTTTTTACGATTTAATTATACATTGACTTGAGATTTATTGCCTGCCCCCATGGGAATGAATCTTATGTTGGTGAAGAAACTAGTACAACACAATGACCTGTATCAACTACTAGAACACATCCGAAACAGTGCACACAAAACTGTGATCACCATTTATCATGATACAGAAGATATACACTATGCCTTGAAAAGAGTTAAGAATGCAGAATATCATTGGTGGGAAACGCTTCTTGGATGGTCACCAGCAGCAACAGGAGTGTTTAATTGTATGCTTCACTCAGTTGTGATTTTGCTGGCTCTAATGTTTATTGCTTATAATTATATTGTGTGTAAAGGTTTGGTATATGATAAATAACCCAACTTCAAACACCTAAAATCTACGAACACATAACAAATACCAGTGCTTCACTATCTACTGACCATGGATTTATAAGCACCCAAGCTATCAATGTGCTGTTTATGGCAGAGAGGCAAGAGGTGACTGTACCACTGCTCTGTGAGGGTGAGATGAATTGACTGTCATGAGGTAGCGTGTGACGAGTCCAAGTCTGGGGCTAGGGTTGGTGTCCTGCATGGAAGTGGAAGGACTTAAGGTTGCTTTAAGAATCACCGTTAAAAGATGTTAGAGAAAGCTGATTTTAATATGAATTTGTAGAAAACTGCAACTTAACAGAGTTCGATAATAAGGTTCACTCTATTACTTATTACATAGAAAAAGCATGCAAAAGAGGAATCAAATTAGAATTGGATTAAAATGACTTATTTGTGGATTGGGGAAGTTGAATCAGAGTCGTGTTTGAGTGATTTATATAGGGATCAGGGAAGGAGGATAAGGAAGGACCTCCCCTCGAGTCATGAGGTTCCAAAAGGACCCACTTGCTTTCTAAACTCCTTCCCAGAGAGTCTGGGTGTGGCTGAATCCACTTCTAGTCCCAGACTTGGACAACTGTTTATGACTAAAGGGATTAGGTGTAGGAGTCTCGGTGTAGTGATTTAACATGTGATTATGTGCTTAATAAAACTTTGAGGTAGTAGTAATTTGAGCTTCACAAACACTATTATGATAAAGTAACAGTAATTTAAAGGTCATTAATACTATTATAATAAATCATAAGATTAGATTATATGATTTTCTAACATACTTATTGATAATCAGATGGTTGTAATCAACAAGATAAAATTTATTAAGCCATATATGCACACACAGATACAGATATAAATATAGGTAATAGAGGTATAGGTATAGATACAGAGATACAGAATGTGTATATGAGGATATACATATTAAAAATTCCTCTCGAGTTCAGTGAAATACTCACTTCAAATGTCTTGGTGTTTCTCTGCAGGCCAGGGTTGAACCTCAAGGGGTGAAGGGTTCCAGCCCAGGTCCCATCATCGTTTTTCAGCGATGGTGCTCCCAAGTTTCACAAACTGAAGAGTTCATGAGCTCTGAGAGGCGTCCCACTCGGAGGGAGATGGTGGTTGCAGCCCACTGTGGCCCAGGAGAGCTCAAAGGGTCTCCCGTGGAACCTCTGTTTGTAGGATTGTGAGAAGATTGGCTTTAGTCATTCCCCTTTCTTTTGTTTTGGCCACAACTCGCATTAGGTAATTCTGATATCCCAGCAACCATACAATTCCAGTGTTTTCCAGATTGTACAGTTCTAGTACCTACCACATTGGGCAGCAGGTGTTTTGGGTACAGTTAGTGAGTGCCTGATTGTCCCAACTCGCTGCACCTGTAACTGAAGCAGGAACACAATCTTGGCTTATTCTGAGGTTGCAGGGTGGCCTGAGGGGGCTGTATGACCACAGTTGGATCCAGCTCCACCTAGAAGACTCTCTTGGAAGGAGTTTAGAAAGCAAGAACGTCCTTTCTGAACCTCATCACTCAATGGGAGGGTCTCCCTGGCAGTTCTGTCTGACCCTGTCATCTTTGCAGTAAATAACCTAATGTACCTCGCCACCTAATCTTGTTAAACCACTGTCCCATTTACTATTGAACTTTGTTAACTCATTGTTATATTAATAAATCACATAGCTGCTTCTCTCCCAGGAGTGAAGTGTATGTCTCACTCCATCTGTGACAGTGACATCAGATTTTTTTTTTTCCCCTTTGGTCAGCAAAAGTTATCAGCCAGGTGTCTTCCTCATTCTTGATTACTAGTGTCAGATCTCTCGTTGACTTACTAGTTCTCTTCCAGGATTTTTCCCCTCTTTGTATAGTGGAAATTTTAGTTCTTATCCAATATAAAGGTGATGTAAATGGGTTAAGTTTTCTTTTGTCTGACTTTCTTGTATTAAGAAATAAGAGACTTACCACTGGGGTAGTAGAGGGAGAAGAAACAAGTTGCAGTTTGGTTCTATGAACATTTTATCATACTGTTTTATGAAAGTTTTACCATACATACAAAAATCTTTAAATTAAAATAGCAAAAAATATCAACTACTTATTTTTAGTTTCCTTAATTTAGCCATGCTGTTTTACCTGAATATTTTACTGTTTTACAGCAAATGCAGTAGACTGTAACACAATCTAATCCAAACAGAACTTAATAGAAATAAAAAACAAGTTTTACAATATTTGTGTTGAATATGGTGTTTTTTCCTTGCCCTGACTTCGATTACATAGTTCTGTGTACACTGCTGTATGGGAAGTGTTTAAAGTGGAAGCACAGAGCCTCACTGCTCGGCTGCCAGCGCAGGGCTGGCTGCCTACAGGCCTGGAACGCCTCCACCGTCCATTGCCAGGGCGGCCTTTCAGGATCAGATCATTGCCATGGGGGCTCCCTGTGTTGCCTGCGCCTGGTAACCTCCTACAGCCCAGGGCTTGTGTGGGCGTCAGGAGGGCTGTGCTCAGCAGTAAAAGCCGGGGAGTGCTCATTTAGGCAGAACTGGAATCCAGGTAGTTGCCTTGTGTAAAGGCCCTGGTTTAGGAGATGAGGATTGCACCCAGTAAGTTGTTGGTTTTTTGTTTTCCCCCAAGCTGCTACCATGGGAATTAAGGCGACAAATCAAATGGGTCTGTTTGGTAGTAACCTCATGTTGAATTATTGGTAGGACTTTAACAGCTCAATGTTGCCACTCCTTAATACTAAATCTAGCTTAACTATTTAAGAATATTTGTAATATTTATGTTGATTTTTTAATTACTTATAACTGCAAAATTAATTATGAAGAATTGTAATTTCAGGGAGCAATTTATGCTGGATTGTTTTGTTGATGATACTCTATTTTTTTACTTCAACTAAATGATAATTTTGTGTTTTGGGTTTTTTCCCCTTTAGAGATCACATGGTCTTCTAAAGAAGTCATGGGTAGCTGTTGTAGCTGTCCAGATAAAGAAACTGTGCCAGATAACCATCGAAACAAGTTTAAGGTAAGCAACTGATGTGGTATGCTGTGAATTATTTTCTTGCTTTCTTGCACAGTAGGTCTGTGATGGAAAAAATTTAAATGAAAATAGAGTGAGAATTAAAACACTGCAGAGTTGCAGGTGTCTGTGGCTACAGGTTTCTCTTGCCCCTTTGAGAAGTCCTCTCTTACCAGCAGTGATGAGAACTCTCTAGGTAGGGTAGGCTTTTTTATGACAGTTTTGATCTTCAGGAAGGAGAAGCAGCCCTGTGCTTTTGATCCACCTCTGTTTCAGTCAGTAGGGCCGAAGTAAGCATTGTTACCCCTGGGAAGGTAGGAAAGGAGTCGTAAGCATAAGGGAAGTGCTATTGGAGAAGTGTGACTATGAACCTGGATGCGGGGTGAGCAATGGAAAATTCTAGGACTGCTGATTTTACTTGAAGATCACTATTGATCAGTGATCTTCAGATCACTAATTGAGAACTTTCTGAGAACTTTTGTCCTTTACTTGAAGAAATTATATTTATAAACGTGCTTCTGGTCCTTATATCACTGGAATTTATATGCTTGTGAACGCTTGTTCGCGTGCTTAACGTGAAGCTGCTGAAGTCGGTGACTTTAAGTAAACATACCTTTGCGTAGTCGCACCAGTCATATTTGCTTCTGTGCTCCAAACTGTCTCTGTGAGTTGGCAAAGGAATGTAATGCTTCCATAGTGAAAAATGATTCATGCGTTGCCATAGGGCAACACTGAAATGAGCTTTAAAGCCATGGGAATTTCTGGGAACGTTTAATATTATCAGTACAAAAAGCTGAAAGAGAAAATATTTCTCTGTTTTCTTGCTTTTTATGCATTTGACATCACTTTGTGTAACTAGTTCCTATTTTTCTCCCTGTAGAATTTCTCTATTGTTTCTGTGGGTCACTGATTTAGCAGCAGAGGGAGAAGATGAAAGAATGTAATTTGCAAAATGAAGAAAGTTGGCATAAGCCTCAGTGTCAGATGAAACTATTCCTAGCTCTTTTCAATTGACTAGATTTCAAGTTGAAAATGTCTCTTTAAGGAGTAACATTAATTGATAGCATAGGGAAGATTTTTTGGTAGCCTTTTTATTGAGTAAGAAAGAATCCCACTAAAAGCAGCACTGTGAGATAAAATACATGCAGAGGAAAATATGCGTTGTCTGAATTCCATAAAGGTTGCAGATGACCTCAAATTGATTTAAAACCAGAAAGAATAAGAGTTTAGGTTTATACACATTTTCACGCAAGATGACCATAGGGTATTTGAATTATCTTTTGACTTTAAAAGGGCAGAAAAAAAACCCCTATAACAGTCTGGTGACTCAGCACAGTGCAAGGCTGTACAGGTATGTGAAGGAAGCTTTATCTTGGAGCCTCTTATCCTTTCTCATTCCTTTTCCCAACTGTAAGTGGTGTTATATGACAAAGCAAATACTTTTTTTTTTTAGAAACGGGGCTCTGAAAGATTCCATTATCTGAGGTGTGCCTTATCTGTGTGGAAATACTAGAATATGTACATAAAACCAGTTTTTTAAAAAATATTTAGCTTACGAATCTCTTCTGGTTTAAATTTCTCAGATTTTACAGATAATGTTGTAAAATATTGTAAAATTTCTCAGATTTTGCAATAATGTTATGCAGTCTCATTCATGTTGCTTTTAAATATGTATTATTTAAATTCTGGGTTGGAGAGCAAAGGAACTGATTTGGTGAGGTGTTTTTTTTTAAAAAAAACCAAACTTTTACCTCAAGGATCATAGCTAATATGACAGAGCAGATGGAGTGCATCAGTGAAACATTAGGATTATTATTAGTAGTATTGGTGCTCAGAAGAGTTCTTACCTAATGCTATTTAACTTCCTTTTTGTAGGTTATTAATGTGGATGATGATGGTAATGAACTGGGTTCTGGCATAATGGAACTTACAGATACAGAACTAATTTTGTACACCCGTAAAAGGGACTCTGTAAAATGGCACTACCTCTGTCTCCGTCGTTACGGCTATGACTCAAATCTTTTCTCTTTTGAAAGTGGCCGAAGGTGTCAAACTGGACAAGGTATGTGGAATTTTTGTATATAAAGTTTTTCAGAAATTTATTTGATAATGGAAGACAATTTTGTTTAAAAAAAGTGTATTTTCCTGTCTTTTGGCAAGGTTTGTAAAGGCTGTAGTTTTATATGTGAATATAAAACTGGTTTCTGGAAAAAAAAGTGAGTTACCTTATGAGGAATGGTCTTAGGGTAAAATGAGGATCTGAGCTGCACATGGTTTTTAGCATTATAGGTCTGGAGTACTTCATGCTTGTATGTGTGAATACTTCTGGTCACATTAGGAGGTGGTTTTGACAGGGAAATTCTCCTACCTCAGAGGTTGACTTGACTTTCAATGAGGGGCAGTGAAACCTGGAACTGTGGAGGAATCTCCTCAGAATTCAAAGAATTATCTATTTTTAGATTTTAAAAGACTGGAGCACTGGTTTGAACTGGATATCCCTACCCTATTATTGTCTTCAGTAACACACTTGTGTTTAAACCTTTTCCTAAAACAAATACCACTTTGATTTGTATCAGTGACATAATTCTCAAATTTTGACACATTTTTGTATGAAGTGTGTAAACTTCAGCCATGCTCAGTTATTTTCTGTGTGACTTTAATTGGACAAAGACAGTTACCTTTCCAGTTCCCAGATCATGCCTGCCTTGGCCAAGGCTGGCTCCCAGTGAGAAGATTTAGGCTTTTTTCTCAGTCTTCACTGCAGCCGTGCCCAAGGGAGTAGCTGTTTCGGTTGAGGTCTCAGCCTCATTTTGCACCTTTCTGACTGTGAGGTAGCTTGTGTGTAGCTGGAATTCTTACGTATTCATACGCTGTGAAATTAGGTCTCATTTTTGTTTTCTCACAGACTTTTAGCATTTACTGGTGTTTTTATCAATAATGATATTTAGCAATTGCAATTCAAAAAAAAAAATCACTGTAAAAAAATAAGGAAGATGAAAGAGCTTGATCATAAACAAAGTTGGTCAGTCTTCATTGTCCAAGCAGAGGTAAGAGTAGACAGGGTTTTTTTGATAAAGAGTTTAGAAGGCATTCTGAGTTCATGTCCCTCCATTCCTGAGGGAGTGGAGATGTTTTCAAATGTTACAGTGTACTCTATACTAAACTAAATTTTCAGACTTCTGAAAAGAAAGTAATAAACTTTATTTTGAAGAAAATAACTTTATTTTGCAGGTTTAATTTACTCCTTCTAAACTTGTAAAATAGATACTAATAGAATTCAATTGCAAATACTATTTTGAAGGTTCTTTTCCACGGCCTATTAGCAAGTCTGCAAAATTTTCCACCGAATCTAATTAACTTAGCAACCCTTTCCTCCCTCTTTTGTCTCTTGCCATCCTTAGGTACTATTAAAATATTGTGAATAGTGAGAAAAAAGAAATCTGGCAGAAAATGTTCTCTCTGCTGCCTTTTTGCAATGCAGCATTGTTCTCGAGACCTACGCTGGGTTTTGTGGGCACAGTTGCAAAACTTGGTCTTTACTTGGTGAGCTGACCAAGAAGTTTTTCATTTGAATACTGCCCAGCAACTTTTACTGATTTCATTTGTATTCTTGTCTGTGTTTTCCATTTGATCTTAAATTATGTCTATTGATAAGTTGTCAGAATGCACTGATGGCAAAACATTGAGTTTGTGCTAGGTATTAAAAACCTTGAAGACATGGTTTGGGAGAACAGCTAGTAGATAATTTAGGATAGAAAACTTGGAGGAGTTAGTGTGTCACCATATTGTGTAAGTGACAGATCACATTGTATTTAATGTGAATGTATTCAGTAAAAATCAAGGCTTCATCAAGTTGGTTTTGGTTGCAATTTCCATGCCAATTCAGTTCACCTTATATTTTTAGGAATGAGCAATTTGGAAGGACCTTTTTTGAAGGGGTAAAGGTAGCTGAATTTCTCAGAAATATGCTGGGAGCTTTTTAAAGCTTGTGAACCTAGATTTTTGATGTTATTTTTTGTCCATTAAGATTCAAGTATTCAATGTGAATTTTCAGAAATATATAAAAAATTAAACATAGACTGTTGTGCTTGAGCTGGATCATGGGCTGAGGAAATGTAGCAGAAGCTCTACAGCTGCTGTGCTGCAAGCATGAAGCTTATTCACTGCACCAGCTGAATATAGTTGTTGAGTGTCATTCCTCTTAGCCCATTTGGTATATTCCCAGATAGGTTTTTGTGAACTTGTGCCCTGTGGAGCATTTCTGGTGGGTCAGATCTGTCACAGTTCTGTGTCTTTAAATACATGATGATAGTAATTGCCAGCATATTAACATAATAGCACTTACAGAACTAGCTATGTAGGTAGGTAGTTTTTAGTGTAAAGAGTGTTTTAAGATTGTAATACTCACTTTAAAAAATGAGCACCTGCACCCACGTTTAACAAGCATGTCAACTTTAACTTCATGCTTTCAATGGAAGAATAATCCAAAACTGGGACTTTGCTTGTGAGGGTAAGTTGGGGCACTCCCTGCTGTTTAAAGGCAAAGTGGCACAATACACACGCAAAACATATGGTATTGCTGCTAACTTTGTGTTCTGTGTCTATCCTTTAGCCTAAAGCAATTGGTTTGTTACTGTCCGTTTCACACAGTTTGTCTTACTAGCTTTTCATTTTAATCTTCTTAAAGAAATTAAACTTTTACCCAGTGTTCAAATCCTTCTTTCCTGTTGTGCAGGTATCTTATTTTTATGGTAATTTAATAGAAATACGATTTTAAAAATATGGAATTGTAGCACCACAGTAGTTTAATTTAGTGTTTTTACTTATTTATTTATTTAACAGGTATCCTTTTTATCAGTTTAAAAACAGAAAAAATCTTGCCCTATTTTGTGTGCCCCTCCCCCCCCTTTTTTAACCCCTCATTTAGCACTTGAAATGTAGTTTTCCTTTTAATTGAATCAATTTTCTGTTCTAATTTAACTTCTGGTGCATGGGAAACTTATTCTCCTATTAGATAAACACTTCAAAGGTTCTCAGTAATTTTGTGTGTTTTGGTGCAATAAAAATTTCTTAACGTTTTTGCTTCTTTAACAGGTATGCATTATGTGGATTCCCGTTCTGTTGTTTGAAAGTTATATACACTGTAAGGCATGTTTCTTACGTTAAAGGATTTTGATTTTTTTCTTGCGTATTTATAGGAATCTTTGCCTTTAAATGTGCCCGTGCAGAGGAGCTATTTAATATGTTGCAAGAGATAATGCAGAATAATAGCATAAATGTGGTAGAAGAACCAGTAGTAGAGAGGAATAATCATCAAACTGAGTTGGAAGCTCCAAGAACCCCTCGAACGCCTACCAGTAAGTGTGGTTATACTGTCAGATGACATACCTGAATGTAATGTGGTACTTAGCTTTAAATTAGTTTTCTTTTTAATTACTTAAAGATTTAATGCAAATTAAATGCTATTTTCAGCTAAGTGGCTAATTACCAGTAACGTATTCTTTTGAGGTACTTGCTGAGGATTCTCAAAAGAGAATCCTAAGTGTTGGGAGCAAAACTGCCATAGTCAAGTCCTTCAGCTTTAAGAAGTAAGTTTTCAGAACTTAGTTGTTGCATACTGCTTCAGGATATACCTGCTGAATTGCTTTATAATATATCACCCTATTTTACTTGTAGCATTTCTGAGAAATATTAACGTTGGGCAATGTTCCAGCCTTTTTATTAGGGAAAAAAGTAATGGTTATATCACATCTATAGTGGGTTTGGAATCTTTCTTTGGCTGTGAGTAGATGGATGGGTAGAATTACGTCCTTGCAAAAATTCCAGAGGATTTTAAGTAATCCCAGGCAGATGGGTTGATACTTGAAACTAGGAATTTCAGATGATTGATTATTTCAGAGAAATGGAAGCTTAAGTAAATAAGTCCCTGTTTGTTAGGGAGACATATTGTTAATTGTAGAAAGAGAAGTTGGATAGGGAGTTTACTGGGAGGACTGTGGTGTGTAATACACCCAGACTTCAGTGATTGCTTCAGACTTGTTTCCCAGTAAATACTGGGATGCTGTACTCTGCAGTTTGCTTTCCCTTTCCTTCCCTCCAGCAAAATTCAGTCTTGTGAATACTTAATAGTCTTACGTATTTTAATTTCTCTTTTGAAAATGAAGATACAAAGCATCTTACTAATATACAGTAAAATATTATATTTTAATATGGTTTTGCTTGTTTTCTAATTGAATCAGCTCCTGGGTTCAATGCACAAAGTTTACCTAACGGCTATCCCAGATATCCATCTTTTGGAGATGCTTCATCACACCCTTCCAGCAGACATCCTTCTGTCGGAAGTGCACGCCTCCCCTCTGTCGGTGAAGAATCAACGCATCCTTTACTTGTAGCAGAGGAGCAAGTGGGTATCCCCCCCATCCCCATATATTTTAGGTTCTACATTAGTTCAGATATTTCTAAAGTTTATTCTGTAGGCTTTCATTTGTGATTTTCAGTATCAGATGTAATGTATTTTTGCTGTATGTTAAGTACTTCAGAAAAGTGTTTGCTTTAGCTCTTCAAAATGACACTTTGTAGCATAGCTGGCTGAAGAAGAGTAACTGTTTTAAGTCACCCTTCATATTTATATACAAATAAAGAGAAAGTATGTATTTTGCATATACTCTTTCCAGAAATTTCAGTAATTGTTGTTAAATAAATTGTATTTTATAATGAGAGATCCTGATCAAAAAGCTTCTTTACATGTAAGTCTTCTGTTTGGCGAATAGAAATAATGGAATAATTTAAGTTAGAAGGGACCTCTAGCAGCCTCTAGGTCATATTTTAAAGTTAGAGGAGGCTGCACAGAGCCTTGTGCTGTCATGCTTTGAATACTCCAAACAAGAGATGCCACAGTGTCTCTGAGCCATGTGTTCCAGTGTTGGACCACCTTTGTTGTGAAAGCATTTTTCCCTTATGTAATCAATTTTTTTTCCTGTTACAGCTGGTGTCTGTTGCCCCTTAGCCTTTTGCTAAGGGTCTGGCTGTCTGGCTGTTTCTTTTCTTTATCTATTAGGTGGTTGAAAACAGACATCAGGTTTTTTCCTGGCCTTCTCTTAAGACTGGACAAGGATGGCTCTCTTGGCTTCTCCTCATATGTCACATGCTGCAGCCCCTCTAATCAGGGCCCTCCACTGGATTTGCTCCCCTATAGTGGTGTCTGTCTTGGACTGGGGAGCCAATTACTTCAGATTCAGTCTCACAAGTGCTGAATTGATAGTAATCTCTTTCCTTAACCTACTGGCTGTGCTTTTGCTAACACAAATCAATGCACATGTGATGTTCATTGCTGCAAGGGCACACTGCTGACTTACATTCAATTCGCTGTCCACCTGGACCCCTGGTGCTTTTCTGCACAGCTGTTTTCAAGTCAGTTGGTGCCTAGCCTGTACTGTTGGTGTTCCATGCCAGGCACTGGACTTTGCATTTGCTGTTGGCAGAGCTTCATGAGGTTTCTGTGTGGTCACTTCTTCAGGCTGCAGAGATCCCTCTCGGTGGAAAACCTACCAATCTGGAATAGACTGGAAACTTTCTGTGGTTGTGTTCTATCTCATCATTCAGGTTGCTGATGAAAATGTTAGTCAAGTTTAATAAAATGTAAAGTGATTCAGGAAGACTCTTCTGCTTGACAAGAAACAGTGTTGGAAATGAGAGAAGATAACCAGAGAAAAGTGCAGTGAACTGTCTTGTGGGAAAAGAAGAGTTGAAGTGGTGTTGTTGGAGTTACTGAAAAGAAACTCGTTTAAAGAATCAATTTAGAAGTCAAATGAGCTGTAAATAACATTTCATAGAATCTTATAATACCACGTTGGTAGGGACCTCAGGGATCATCTGGTCCAACGTTTCTTGGATTAAGCACAGTCTAGACAAGATGGCCCGCACTCTTGAATCTTAGAAGTGTAGAGCTTGTAGAGCTTGATAGAGAAGTTGGGAAGGCTAGATGACTGCTGCTGTAAAATACTACTTTTGCCGTTTGGGTATCCAGACACAATTAAAGTTCAGAGAAAGAGTCCATTACTTCAGTCTTTACATTTCAGCTTTGTGTTGACTGCAGGAAGTTGGAGGCATAAACTAGTGGTATATTCCTACCTTTCTTAGTGGCATCTGGTCTAACTCGTGCTTCTTTTTAATTCTGAGTGCCACAGTTGTTATGGAAATGTATGTTTGTCTGTTTCAGTTTCTGGTATTAGGAAGCTGTTGGCTCTTGAAGAAAGAATAGACTCTTCTGCCAGTAGAGCCACCCTCTCATCTCATTGCTTAAGCAGTACACACAGAGAGATCCTGGGTTTTCTAGCTTGTTGGGTTTTCTAGCTTGTTGTTTTGTTTTGGTTTTTTGTTTTGTTTTGTTTAAAATGGACAGTAAATTTCCTTTATAGTGTGTAAATTAAAGATAAATTTAGCCAAAGCAACTATTGAACTGTTGTTCACTGTTACTGTCATGGTAAGGGACAACAAAGTAGAGCTCTGCTTCAGTGATTTGTCCAAGTGAATTAATGAGCTAAGTTGGAGCAGCCTAAGGTTGTTCTGACCAGAGCACAGCTGGAATAAAACCTGAAAAGCTGTAACTAGAGCACAACTGTGATGAAACATCAAATCAAAATAATTATTAACGTAGGATGTAAATTGCATTATTTTGTCTGCCTTGAGTAACTCTAATTTTATTTAGAGTAACATTAACAAAACCAACAACAAAATTTGAATGTGTGGTGTCCTGGCTTTTGCTAGGACAGAGTTAATTCTCTTCTTAGTAGCTAGAAAGCACTGTGCTTTGGTTTCAGTGAATATTGTTATGAGAAGAAATGTAGATATCTACAAGGACACTGCGCTTGGGTAGTTTCCAAGAAGAGAGGACTGGAAGGAGGAAGTGCAGAAGAAAAGTGTAGTAGTTAGTAAAACCCAGAGTTGACAGCTGGATGTGCCAATAAGATATTCCATATCACATTATGTCATGTTTAGTATATTAACCAGGGCTGAATGGAAAGGGGGGGATTCTCTCGGGAATCGCTCGGGCTCGCTTTTCCGGGATTGCAGTTTCGATTGCGGGGTTCCTTTTTGCTCTTCTGGGATCGTTATCAGCAGGTGGTGAGCAATTGTACTGTGCATCACGCATATATATAGTTGTTATCGTTATTACTCTTATTATTCTTATTTTAATTTTATTTTACTCTAATTATTAAATTGTTCTTAACTCAACCTACAAGTCTGCTGACCTTTACCCCTCCAGTTCTCTCCCTGATTCCCTGGGTGGGGAGAAGGGGGTGGGGGGTGCTGCGAGTGGCTGTGTCTTATTTGGCTGCCAGCTACGTTAAACTGTCACAGGGGGGAAAAAAGCAAAACTGAGCACAGTGCAGCAAGATGTGTGAGAGAGGACCTTTGCTCTTAAACAGCTGCTGTCACAGGACTGGGTTTTCAGATGTTTTGATTAGAAAAGTGGGGAGTTGGAGAGGAAAGAAATTTGGAGGGAGAGGAGTAGTGCAAATAGCATTTGAATTTCCTTTTATTTTTTTCTTCCCCTTTAAGGTGCACACTTATGTCAACACTACTGGAGTACAAGAGGAAAGAAAAAATCGATCAAGTGTGCATGTGCCACTGGAATCAAAGCTTTCAAACACTGAAACAACTAAAGTGAAAGAAGATCAGATGTGTACTGATGACAGAGATGCTCAGGTTCTCCTGGAGCCTGAAGGAGTCAAGTTTGTTTTAGGACCAACACCTGTTCAAAGGCAGTTAATGGAAAGAGAGAAACTGGAGCAACTTGGGAGAGACCAAGTTAGCGGCAGCAGCACAAACAACACTGAATGGGACACTGGGTACGACAGTGATGAACGTAGAGAAACACCATCTGGTAATAAATTGGTGTATGAAAATATAAATAGGTTATCAATCCCTAGTGCCTCAGGGGTCAGGAGAGGTCGTTTGACATCAACCAGTACCTCAGACACCCAGAACATTAACAACTCTGCTCAGAGGAGAACTGCGCTGTTGAACTATGAGAACTTGCCATCCTTGCCTCCTGTTTGGGAAGCCCGCAAGCTGAGTAGAGATGAAGATGACAGTTTAGGACCAAAGACCCCATCTCTGAACGGCTACCACAATAACCTAGATCCAATGCATAATTATGTCAATACAGAGAATGTAACGGTACCAGCAAGTGCTCATAAAGTAGAATTTTCACGACGTCGGGACTGTACCCCAACAGTCTTTAACTTTGACATTAGGCGTCCAAGCTTAGAACACAGGCAGCTCAACTACATACAGGTTGACTTGGAAGGTGGCAGTGACTCCGACAACCCTCAGACTCCAAAAACCCCCACCACTCCACTTCCTCAGACTCCAACCAGGCGCACAGAGCTGTATGCTGTGATAGACATTGAAAGAACTGCTGCTATGTCAAGCTTGCAAAAAGCACTGCCCCGAGATGATGGTACTTCTAGGAAAACTAGACATAACAGTACTGACCTGCCTATGTGAGCCTGGGAAGCATTAAATCATTTGCACCTTTTGTGAAGTTTATAAAATTGAAGATGCAAATACTCTGCATTTCTTAACACTAATGCCTTTTACAGACTAATAGAACTTTTTCTGCATACTTCCTGTACTTGTCTAACTAAAGAAAATTAATGTAGAGCAAGTATTCATTTAGGTAACACTATTTCATTCTACAGTAGTAGTAATTACTGCATAGCAGCATCACCACCACCTTTCACAGTGCCTCTTTAAATTGATTAGTCTTGAGTGACATGCCAGTTTTGAATTTATAAATATTCTGGTCTGGTGCCTATACTCATTAATGGCATTTATAACACTTTTTAAAGCCTCTTGATATGTGCATTATTAGCAGCTAAACCTAATTTTTCAAGATACCTATTATACATTCATTCCTCACTGAAGTGGCTCCTCCAGAAAGAAATATATGTAATGCATTAATTCACTCAGTTTGATGTACAAGATATATTGGTTCATCTCAAGGGATATAAACACCACACCTTTTGTCTGTTTGTGGTTTTGGTTTTGGTTTTTTTTTTTGTTTTTGTTGTTTTTGGTTTTTTTAAGACCACATGGGCAAGAAGGCCTCTAATTTTCTTAACTTGCTTGATATTTGGGAGGTCACATGGAAGTTAATTGATCAGAACTATAAACGCATCTAAACCCAGCCTTAAGCTTCTTTTGCTAGAAGAGAATTCTGAGTGACGTGTCAAGATCCCTGTGAAATCTGACAGAATTTTAATCTTTTGGGGATTTCTGTGAAGGATTCCACAGGCTGGCTGTATGAATTGAGGCTCTCTTGTAATTTCTTAGTTCAGTGTGCCTTCCTTTCTTTGCATTTGTATGTTTCTTTTTTATCTGTTCCATAATGTCTTGTTTTAAAAGTCAAAATTTTGTACATAGGTTGAATTATTGTTCAGGGTCATTTACGTGTTTGTCTTACTCTCTGCATTTGACAGAGAAAGACTCTTGAAGGTCAAATGGTTGTCTTTGTCCAGTGTTCTGCTTTCTTATGCCTAACAGAGATATCCCAGCTCTCCAGCAGCATGCATGATTGCACAACTGGAAAGGTTTATTATGCAGTTATTGTCTTCCTCTAAAGCATCAGACACAGGTTACACAGGAGGCAGGGTACTGGACTCAGTAGTTCTTTATAGAAAATTAAACATTCTAGCCATGAGTGTCCATAGTTGATACTGTAATTTAGAAAGATACATAGTAAATTATCTGAAGGTAGCATTATCTACAAGCATACTTTTCCTTTTGCAGTTGGTGAATTTGGTTACACTGATGGCTGCTCAGTATTACAGGTATATCCAGGTAGAATGTTGTTTGTTAAATATGCCAGATGCACCCTTAGCAGGAGTTTTGGGGGGTTTTTTTGGTGGTTTTTTTTTTTTTTTTTTTTTTAATACTCTGAATAATTTTGTAAATCTTGCAGTATTGCAGGTGCACCTTGGTAATAACAGCAGCAGAGATTATTCTTGAGCCTGTGATTGCAAAGGAACTGACACTTGTGTGAACTGGTGTGATGTAAAATAACCCTTGTACTGTGAGTGAGGAAAAACATGCAAGAAAAGCCATTTGGAGATCTGAAAAGGAATTAAGGGTCTTCATGCAATATTTGAATTGAAGTTTTATAAAAAACTACAATTATTTTCAGTCTTCTAAATTGAGTGTATTCCTGTTCCTTTGTTAACTTTTTCTTTGGTCTTCTCTCAATTCAGTAGTGGCAGCAGTGGTAGCACCTGAAATTCATGCATCTTGCCATACAATTAAGGGGTATCAGGCAACTTTTTCACACTGACTTTCGTTATTCTTTACAGACCGTATGGTACTGAAATACCAGATGCACAAAGAACATAATTTGCACATGTAAAAAGTGAGAGTCATCAAGGCCATTATGAGGGACTTAAATGAGACTAAAAAAAACCCTTATTGATGATTTCACAGGCAGCCTACATATACTCTTGTGATAGACCTGTTGACTTGTGGGGAGACCTTGGTACTCAAGAAGGTAATGACTACCTAGAGCTAGACATTGTACAGGTCTGCGGTGTCACATCTTTGCCATTGCCTCACCTTATGCTATGGACCAGTCTTGGTCTGTACTGAAGAGAAATTGCCAGATACTGCAAAATACTTACTGGGTTCATGATACTGGTGTGATTATTGTTCTTAGTTTATAGCTCACTTAAATTTGTGAGCTGAACTAATGCTGTAGCATGTGGTTTGAGGCAAATGTGTTTGATCTAGCTAGCTGCCTAGAAATATCTGGTCCTCATCTGTATAGTCTGGGTGTTTCAGAAATGATAATTAATTGGACCCTTAAAACACTTGTGAGGCAGGGAAGTAATATTCTTAACTGACAAACAGGGAAGCAGAGGCTCCAGGTAGATCCTAAGTGACCTGCCAAAATCAAAACAGCCAGCCATATCCCTCCTTAGTTCTGGTGTGCTATGCTACCTGTTTATCCTGAACAGTATCAGATACAAGGGATGATCTGAGTAATTTTTTTTATGTTGTTGCAAGTTTCACAATACTTCATAGGGGTTGTTTTCATAGCTCTGGTCCCCAGAATTGAGAACATACTGAAATTTAAACTTTCTGTAGCCTTAATTATATTAACAAGTCAGACGCCATACTTCCAGGGCTAATTTTTTACCCTCTTACATTTTACAGGTGGGATAATGCCTTCTTGTTTTGTGTATGCTGCAAACATACTGGGTAGTCCCTGTTAGCCACACTACTCATCTTTAGCATTCCTTATTTTCTGCCCCATGAAGTAGATGTAGTTGTAATGCACTTTACCCTTTGAGATTTGGTAAATATTTCAATTCAGTCTCTCTAAAGGCTGTGATGTTAGGTTTAGTGTCTGTAATCTACAATTCAGTTTTCAGCTGAAATCTCTCTGTGGCATTTAGATCATGTGTATTTTGGGCCCACAGGTGTATAGATTGAGAAACTAGAAGTATGTAACCGTTTTCTTTAGTAACCGAGACATATCAAGTTTACATAAACTAGGTCTTGCAAAAATCGCAGTATGTCTATCAGTTCTGCTTTTCATCCATAACATGCAATTGGCTGCTACCCTTCAAGCATGTTTGACAAGGGAAAGCCTTTAACTGTAGGTATTCCTTTAACGCAGCGATTTGGGAAAAACATACATCAGTGTGTGTTTAGTGTATTTAAACAAGAAAACAGCTGATAAAAAAGATAAAACAGTGGCCAAAAGGACATAATAAAGATTGGACTAGAAGTACAGTTAGTACAAATTTAATTCATTGGTTATATCAGTAAAATATTTTTTTCTCAAATTAATGCCAAGAGGAGGAGCATTTTTTTTTTTTAATTTTGTGGTGTTTCTTGGTGACTCCATAAAAACTGTATTAAAAAGACCATTCTGAAAACCATAACTGTCATTAGAACATTATTTCCCCCACAAGTACATTTTGCATATGACAGGTTGAATGTAATGATGTGCATTGAAGCACTATTTCTGTTCCTATTAAAGTCTGCAGAACTTTTATAGCAATCTTAAATGTTCAGATAGACATTTCATATCGTAAACTGCTTAAATACCCCCCTCAGATGCTTGGATATTTGTGTGTGTTTACAACTCTGATGAGGGCTTGGGTGTAGAAGGGGCCACAGAAAGGTGTAAGCTGTAAGAAGTCCAAACCAATGTCAAAAGAGATCAGCAGTTGATTTTGCTGGCTTTTTTGACAGTGTGTATTGGCTCAAAATCTGGCTGTCCAATATTTTTGTTCTGTATTTAACCACTTCTCAGTGAGACAGTCAGGAGAGAGCAGGTTGTCTTTACTCACTGTCGTTGAAGTGAAAATGCAAGTTCTGATTAATGTCAGTTAAACTTTGAGCATATAATGATGTATCTGATTTAGACCTCTATTTCTAAGCAGTATTCTCCTCTTCATGTAAGGTGGGATCAATGGTGAAATTCTGTTTCTGCACTGTACTAATTTATTTAATGGCTGCAAATAAGATGAAACTGATTTAGTAGGAATTAACAGTGGATTTAAATCTGGAATTCTGTTTCCCCTAAAGAAATTTGATCCTTCAGTTTGATAGATAGCATTAAGTGTTTTTGGAATTTAATGATAAGACCTTTCTCATCTTTTCCTTGAGGTAGCAATTCAGGCATTTATATTTGACAGTATTTACTTAATATAAACATAAGTTCATTTATGATATCTTTATTTTAAATTCATATACACTCCAAAAATCCAGAAGAAATTCCACCACAAAAAACTGCGTTAAGATGGAGTCAAGGTTGCTGATGTCCTTGTTACAGAGCATATATGAAAAAGACAGGAAGCCATGAGTTCAGGTTCTTTTGCAATCTTTAGGAATTACTTCCTCTTCTGGACAAGATAGTGAATAAGAAATTAAAAAAAAAAAAAAAAAAAAAAAAGAGTAGTTGTAACTCTGACCATGTATACGTTATTTCTTGTGATACTGTGCTGTGAGGTAGTGACTAAGTCTGTCAGATGTCTTAGGAGGATATTATCCTAATGCGGTGTTTACTCCAGATTAACGCAGTGTTTTGTTTGGAAATATGCAGGTGTACAGATAGAATATGAGAGATAAAGTTACCTTTAAAGTTGATGAAACAAGCGTTGGACATTTCTATATTTTTATATAATACAAAGGGCATTTTGAAATTTTTCTTGCCATTTTAGTAATTATTTAGTGTGGTAATATACATATATTATGACAACTTTTTCTGCTATATACATTACATTGGTGTAATTCTATTTTATGTAGCAAATATGTGTATATACAAAGGAGATTATGTAAAAAAATATAATTAAGAAATAGGCTCAAGCCCTCCAGAACAGGGACTGTTCCTCTGTGTCTGCAAAGTACTTAATGCCTTGGGGTCCCAGCCACAGCTCACGTCTGAGACCTGTGGTGACCAAATTGCCAAGCAATGACTGTGGAGAAGCAGCTCCTCTGCTTTCCACAAGAAGCCTTAGTACAAAAGGTGCCATGAAGCTCACCTTGCCACTCCCTGGGGCTGTGCTCTACATGGTCATTCCCAGTGCCACCTGCCAACAACCCAGTTTGCCCAGAGTCCACGTGTCCTTTGCTCCAGTCCTTCCCTTTGGCAATAGGAAAGGAAGTCTGAGGTAGGAGCTTTGATGTCACCAGGGAATCTTCCTTGTTAGCAGGGCGATCTTTCCGGAGCTTGTTCGGGCCCCATGTAGCATTGTTTGAAGCCAAACAAATGATTCGTGTTGACTTTAAGGGCCACTGGATGTGTTCCTACAAGGTCAAGTTCTGCTGACGTAACAGCTCTGTTACACCTGAGGACCTGGTTGGTCAAGTTCTTCAGGAATGGTCTAAAAATACTGTAAAAATATAAATATATTTAATTACATGTACTGAAAAAAACCCGACAAAACCCAAACCTACTTGTTGTGGTCAGAGTTCAGATTATGATGTGAATTTTGATTTCTTAGTCATACTTGCATATGTATTGCTTTAACTGTTATGTATGAAAGAGGAAGTGATTCTAAAGTGTGTGAAAGATCAGGATTACACTTGGTTTTTAATGGTTATGTTATTTAGGAATGGATGTCAGCAAATTTAACTCCATATTAATGCAGGTTTTTTTGCATTAGAACACGTATGTATATCATACACCCACATTTTCTATATAATATAATATATATTTGGTACTAACTTTGTATTTTCCCTGAAATTTTGCCAGATCTCGAATACAGATGTTCTCACTTGTAAGACTTTGGTTCATAATAACTGAATGTATAAGGAATGCTCTGGTATGAAAGGAAAGAGTGTTGTATGGTGTCCCACAATACACGTCTCAAGCAGCAGGCACGTTGCCTTTTCACATCTCGCTTCATTGCAGCCTCGCCTTTCGTCTCCCGAAAACCAGTCTGTGTTTTCACTAACGCGCAGCCCTGCCCTGCAGCGCAGCCGAACGCCGCTCCAGCACGAGAGCTGGCTGGCGGTACTAAGGACACCATAGTCACCAGTGTGCCACAGGCACATTTATTAAATGCAGAAATAAACATTTCTACAAAGGCCAAAATCTTACGTTGTATGTTACTTTCTCGTCATTACATTGTATGATATTGTAAGATTATTGTATGTCCTAATTTGCATTATAAAATGTTTTTTCCTACTTAAAAGCATAAATATAGCAACTTTGTATAAAGGTAGCTTTCTAGATTTTTATTTCTTTTATATAAAAAAGTCTAAACAGTGGGAGTACCATTGCCAAATTGTTTATAAAATTTCAATTAATTTGTCCTGTTGAATTAATTTGTTTTTACAAACATTCCATGTTCCTTTTATGAAAAAAGTGATATTATACTATGCAGAAATAGTGTATTTTTATGCCATTCCACATTAATCTTAAAAGAAAAAAAAAATCACTTGTTTTAAGCTGTCATTAATTATTGAGAAGGCTTACCAAATGTGCATTTTTTTAAAAAAAAGTATTCTTGTATTATGACAACATTTTTCCCCTTTACCAGTGCCAACTTCATTTGGGAAAAAAACAAACAAACAAAAAGACAACAACCCCCCCCCCTAAACCCCCAAAACAAACCTGTAGCATGGCAATAAACTATTGATTTTGCATTGAAAATCGTCTGTGCGTTACTTCACTATTTTGCAGTGTTAGTGTTGCTGTATTGTATTTCATTAGTAGAACCGTTTTTGCTTTTCTTTAAATCGTTGCTTCAGGTACCTGTCTCCCCTGCCTTACATTCCACACATTACTCAGTAGTAAAAAAAAACAAACCTAAAAAATAACAAACAAAAAAACCCCCCAAACAAACCCCCGCCAAACCAGAACATGATCTGGAGTCTATAAATTTTTCTCCAAGCTTTTGTTTAATTTCTGCTAGTGTTCTGTCATATTCTTCTCATGTACGTAGATTTTTTGTTGTTGTTGTGATAGTACTGTTGCTATTGACTACTGGCTAGTGAGTCACATGCCAGCAAATTGAATGTGCTTCTTTCTCGGTTATTAAATGACTTAAGATTTCACAAAACCCAAATGGACTTTGTTAGCATAGTGCTGATAAATTCAGAAAGAAAGGAAAAGGTTGAAGTCCCGTCCAGATAGCCTTTTTGCTTTCCTCTGGAGACTGTAAAATGTGGTGGTGAATTATCAAAATTCAGTATTTCCTCTTCTCTCCTCCCCAAATCACTGTTTCAAGGCATGATTTCAATAAAGATGTTTCTAGCCAACAAATTAACAAAACCCTAGAAACGTCAGGAGATGGGTTGTTTTCAGAACCTCTTAAGAAACAACATTACGTGGTACTTGCACAATGTTGGTTAGATAATTTGGACATCTGAAAACTCTGTTCTTAAGGTTTTCATATCCCTGGCCAACAGCTTTGCAGCTTTCCTAACAGGGATGGCTGCTTAGCAGTCTATAAGATTTAATGTTTCCATGCTAACAGGACACACAGTTGAGTAGAAATTTTGGTTCTTTGGACCTTCATTTCAAATAGAAAGAAAGTTTCCCAGTAATGTTTGGTTGAAAGGCCTCAGTGCACCACTTCTGGTGTGACAGTAGGTAAAATGTATGCAGTTAAAGAGTTAATTGCTAGCAATAGTATAACTAAAACATTATGCAACTGATATAAGTGATTCCAGTTAAAATATGCATATGCCTTGCATTCTTGACCTAATGTTCTGAAATAAAATTTTGAAGCCAGCTCAAAATAGATGGCATTGAACAGCCAAGCAAGAGCTGACCTTCCAGTCATATGTGCCTGGTACTGGGATTTCCAATAGTGACGTAAACTGGCCTTGTTAAAATCCTTATACATAAATCACAATAATACACCTGTTAATTTTCAGTTGGGAGCACCTGAAGAGCTGGGTTTTGTGAAGAGTTTCTGTTTCCTCAAATTCATATCTGCTCAGAGGCGTAAGTGACTGGTTTGACTGAAGTTAAGCCTCAGACTAGATGCTGTGATTGATCGGTGCCTGAGTTATTGGTCCCAGAGAAACCCAGGAATGGTTGCTGCTCTATTATTCCTACATCATGAATATCTTGTCTGTAAGCAGAAGGTCTCGATCTGAATCAAAGCACTCTCAGTAGATACTGAGGTCTGATGGAGACTTCATCCCTGAGCCACCAAACCTGTGCTTTGCTGAGCTGTCTGGTGCGTTGAATGGTCTTTGAGATTGAAACATGCTCCACTTCTTAACCTGGAAAGAGATGAAGTGATTTGCAAAGTGCATGCGTTTATGAAAATATTAAAATGAGGCCCTTTTTTCCCTTCACTTATTCACAGCGTGACCTTAAAAATCGCCATCGGCACAACGGAGGTGAGGGCGCTGTGCAGCTGGAAGCGAGAGGCAGGAACCCAGAACTAGCGCTGCTGCTGGGCTCTTCCTGTTTGAGTGTCAGCTACTACTACACATTATAAATCATAGCTTAGCAATAGTCAAAAGCCACTTAAATCAAACTTACAAATTTGCTGTAGTAAGTTTTTCTATCAGCATTTGATTTTCCAAGGGCCGTAACTTGCTTAATTGTCCGAGGCGCTTCAAAATCTTTTTTCCCCTAGCTTACAGCACAATAGCGGCAAATGTGAATGAAAATGAGTCATTAGTTCAGTGCAAATCTTTATGAATGCTCTAATTCTGAGGTAAAAATAGTTAACATTGTTTAGCCCTCGCCAAAACATAAGATACTTTTTTACATAACTATGAGGAAAATTGAAGATGTTAAAATTCAATTAATAGTCTTCTTTTCGGAACAGGGCTGAGGGGATAACATAGCTAACTCTCTGAAGAAAACAAAGCAAAAAGCCCAAATAACTCAAGAAAAATACTAACCAGGTATCGACATACTGAAAACCGGAGACAGGGCAGAGTTTCAGTGATGTTTTTTTTTTTTACCATCTCCATTGGGATAGACACCTGTCTTTGGCCAGTTTGAATCTAGAACCTATATCCCAAGAGATTTGTATCTGTCAGCGAGAAGAGGAATACCAGCTGGAATTGATTGTTGGGGAACAGGTCATACAAACCAATTAACGTTTTATATGACGAGGTAACTGACCAGCTTTTTGTGCAGAGGAAGAGTAGTGAGAGAATCATAGAATCATGGAATGGTTTGAGTTGGAAGGGACATTTATAGGTCGTCTAGTCCAACCCCCCTGCGGTGAGCAGGGACATCTTCAACTGGATCAGGTTGCTCAGAGCCCCATCCAGTCTGACCTTGAATGTTTGCAGGGATGGGGCATCTACCACCTCTCTGTGCAACCTGTGCCAGTGCTTCACCACCCTCACAGTAACAAGGCTTGGATGTTGTCTCACACATCTGCAAAGCTGACAAGAGAATAGATACCACTTTTTTAACAGTGAAACGAAGGCTGTATAGAGCGGGGTTGTGCCAGGGTCCCGTATTCCCTGCGTTTAATTGGCGACGTGGAGGATGTAACAAAAGGTGCCGGAATGGTGTGGCAGGCACACGGGGGCCAGGAGCGGTAATTTAAAACGCTATTGACTGGTGTGGGAATTCCTGATCTCCAGGAATATGATGAAATTAAACTGGGGAAACTGGA
>NW_010291065.1:0-4857 GCF_000700745.2 Antrostomus carolinensis | reverse complement strand
CCAGCGTGGGCTTCCCACAGGATCACAGCCTTCTTCAAGCACCCACCTGCTCCAGTGTGAGATTACTTCTCACCTCTCAGAGTCACATCTATGCTTCTGTTGAAACTTTCACAAACAAAAAAAGCAGATGAAAGCTTTAAATGCTCTTATCTTCAGAATTATGATGCAATGCAATTTATTACTGCATTCTGTGGCTTAGCAGTTTCTGTTGTTTAGCAGAGTCACCGTTTCAGAGATGAGTTTTAATACATTTACTCACAAAAGTGAGACATTAAACTACACTAAAGTTCCTTCTCCAATGACTAACCTAAGGAGCAAAGTCCATGTAAGGATCTGCACAAATCTCAAATAACTCTGTATCAAATTCCTAGTACAGTGTGAGCAGTTCTGCATCAATCTATTGCTGCGACAACTTCCAGGTTGGCCCTCTAACACCCTGTAAGACAGCTTCTCCAACAAAAAATTCTATTACATGGCTCCACAATGTGATAAATAAATACATCCCATTAATTTGCAAATATTGAATCCACTGCTGCATTATGCTTAAGACAAAATTTTAGTTTTCTCAACAGCAGCAACAAAGAACCCTAATCCTTGAAAACATCATGCAAGACTGACACTTCTGAGTGCAGCCGCTTCTCCTTCACCTCCAGCTGCAAAACCTCAGTAGCAGCAAAAGCAACAGCAAAACCAGCAGCAGCTGGGACTCTACATTTGAGGTGGAGGGTCCATATCCTTTTTCTAAAAATACCTATGGCAGGCCTGTGGAAGAAGAGTTTAACAAATGACCCAAGAAAACTAAATTTCAGGTAGGATAACCACTAAAAGGACACTGCATTACATCAATTTTCTTAGTCTTTCATTCATCTGTAAATTCTCCTCTGTCCTTCCTGCTGTCATCATCCTGCCTAAAAATACCAGCCTTGTTCACATTTCTTTATTTTCACTTGCCTTCTTCTCTGCACAGATTCTGGTATTTTGAATCTATTTGCTCTCCACTTATGTTCCTACTGCTGCCCAAAATTAAATCATGGAGCCACATTTGCATCTCTGATTAATATGTGCCCTGCTCTTCATTACAGGCTTGATTTGACATCTGTATTCTAGATCTATAACATCCATTTTTTCCCCATTTAAATTGTTCATGTTGTCCATCATCAGAGAAAATGTGCTGAGGAAATTTAGGTATTAACTGATGTGTTCTTCTGAAAACACATAGGACCAAGAGGCAGAAATATGTAGTGTCTTCAGAAATATTTAAAATATCTATCAGAAATATCTAATACCTTCTCCTTCACAGGCTATTCAAACACCATAGCAAAGCCATCCTCTGGTCAGCTGTCAAAAGAAGGAAAAGTCCTGCCCTCCCGTTCCACTTCTCCCACCTTAGTGCTCCAGCTCATCGGACCCTTGGTGAGCCAGGTCACAGACCAAAACTCATCTTTTTTTCTGCTTGTTTGCAGGGCTTAGCTTTGTGCCAGCTCAGCTCCCTAAATTTCCTCATCACAAGATCAGACATATGCTAAAATCTGGCAGAGCAGAAACAAGGAGGAGGAGGAGGAGGAGGAGGGGAAGAAACTGACTCTTTCTGCAACAGCATGTACTGCTTAAGCTCAATAGTCCTAAACAGCTCTGTAGCAGGATTCCTGTTCGTTTGGTAAGAAACATTAAAACTAGCTCACACCATCTGACCATCTCATAGGAGAGACTGTTCTTGCTACAGACCTTAAGCTTCAACAGCTGCAACTTAATCTGCTGAAGTTGTAAGTATGCAAAAGTGGGGACATCCAGGAACTTCAAACCTGGATGGGAGACTTCTCTGTCCACTGTGTTGCTACAATCTCCAAACCAGAGCAGGGCTCTTTGTATGAAGCACCCGGGGCAGAAGAATGAAACAGCAATAGGAACACACCACATCACTGCTCAACACAGTGGCTCTGATCCATACTGGCACCAAATCTTAAAAGCCCTCTTCCAGATCTCAGCAAGTAATTGCCTATCGGCATATCTACCAATGTGTTCTCAGCAACAGCTCAAAATTAGAGCTTCTATGACAACCTCCTCCAAAATAATAAAAACAAAAATATACGCACACAAACTTACAGGGTGTTACAAGTTTAGCTTTAGTAAGATCAGTCTTATCAAATCCCCTTAGCTTCCTTGTTTAGAAGCATACATGTAATTCCTGCTTTGTGGATGATTCCTTCTGATTTTTTTTCTCTTAGATGGAGTGTATTTGCCAAGCTGTGTGGGAACTTGGACAAGCAGCATTAACTGCAACACTTCACAGATGTTTAAAAGGATATTCATAAAAATCAAATTTACCTTTTTTTAAAAAAAAGGTTTGTAATTGGCTCAAACAAGGAAAAGCAAAAAAAAATACTGAAGAATCTCGATACTGCCTCAAAAAATTACAGTTTCCCCATGTGCAACTTAGAAGCTGAATTTACAAGGAAGCAATTTATTGACCACAACTCTTTGGCAGAGCTGTCTTCCCAGGCCGAGAGGCAGAAGTGAGTAATAAATGGAGGAAATTAGGTGTTTTATAAGTGCTTAATTATCACTGCTCTTCAAGAACACATATGACTTAGGATAAAAACAAAATAAATCAAATTGTGTCGGTTTATATTCTACTGGCAACATTGTGCTGTTTTGTCAAACAGCTGGAACTGGGCATCTTGTATATCATTAAATTTCCATGGGGTCAGTGCTTTTCTCACATACAGTGGTATTTATACAAATATAAATTACGATGTCAAGAAAAAAAAAGTATCATATCCTATTTCCTCATATCCAGATTAACAGTATTCATGTTTCAATATTCATTCCCAGACAGAAAAAATTTAAACATGACGTCATTACTGTACAAGAAATTTTCTTCTTTTTTGTGTATGTTAATATATGCAACACCTATCAGCACCCACAAAACACAAAGGTGATATTTTAACAGATACCGTGCTGCATCTTCTAAATACTACAGAGTATCCTTCTAGCAGAACCCCTCATCTTAGCTGAAGAGGACGCCTTCCCTTTTCCTAGCAAGGATTCACCCTAGGGCCTCATGACAATTTGGAATAGTCTTAGGAACCTTAAACCCAATGCTATGTTTTCAGTCTCAACATTAAGCCAGAGACCTCATGAGCTCTGAAGGAAAAAAGAAAAAAAAAAAATAAAAAATCCTCACCTTTCAAACTTTTTCATTAGCAATTTGCAATAACACCAAGTGAAAATTTTACCCTATTCAAGTAAAAAAATAAATAAATAAACAGCTAAAACACTATTGAAACCATTAAAAAACATGCTGCATGTATATAAAGGAAAAAGGCAGATAAAGCCATCAATAATTGGCCAGATATTCAGAAAGCTCTCCATGATTATAAATTGTAATTAATTCACTATAATGTAGAACAATTTTCTGTAAGGAGCACACATCTATAAAAACAGATTATCAGTGGGATTTTTTTATTAGCCAGAGGTATACAGTGTTTCAAAAATTAAAGCATGCACTCAGTAAAGTGCTACATAATAATTTTAATTGGATAAAAGCTAACTGGATTATAATGCCACAGTTAAGAATTAGAAAGCAGTGGTAATAAACTGCTTGGGAAAAAATTGGGAGTGTCCTAGAATCAAGAAATATTTCTCCCATTGAACCTTGGGGCATTGCTCTGCTATGAATTCAAGCAAGCATCACCTTCCTGACAGCTTCAAAGCAAGAGAAACTATCTTTCCCTTTTTTATTTTTGCCTGCAGAAGTGAGAACTGGAAATATGTGTATAATGCCCTTTTACTTGCAAAAATAGATTTCTGAACATGAACCTCTTCTGTGCTACCCATCTAGGCAGATCATCCCCCTGTCTGCTATTAATAAGCTTCATATGCACCGTTATAGTGAAATAAAGACATCTGTAGTCAATATTTCTGATTTCCATATATCTCAAAGCAGATGGACAAGGGTGAAACACGGGGGGGGAGGGGAGGGGGAGAAGAAGAGGAGAAACCTGCCCTCCAAAAAAAGAAAAAGAAAGAAAACCTTCAGAAGAGAGTAACGCTACCACCACAAGAAAAAGCAGTAAGATATGGCACAGGAAAGCTATAGAGCCATCTGTAAGGGACACGAATGACAAAAAATACAGAACACCACAAAGCATTCTACCTATTAACTCACCGACAATCCTGCACAGAGACTTGATGAAGACCAGAAAGAGCTGAAGCCCCTAAACACTCAAACCCACCCAAACCCTGCAGGCACTTCTCAGCAATCAGGAGCACCATTCCCAAGGAGCAGTCACACTTGCACCCATCCATCTGCAGAGGTACACTGGCAGATGCTAGGGCTGTGCCTTTAATTGGACACAAGTCTGACATTGCCAGGGCATGATTCCTGCTTCATTCCATATCTTGTCCATTTACTGCTAACATCTCTCCATGAGCCAGAGCTAACACAGAAGCAGGATCAAGGCACTGACCTACCTCTGAAAATATCCCCCCTAAGTATAAAAACTGCATCACATGGGAAACTGCCAGGAGTTAAAAAGGACCCAGGATGAAATTAGCAAAAGTGTGCCAGCCTGAAATGTCCATTCAAGTACGGTCTGAAAAGGTGAAAGAAAAGTAGATTAGCATGGACATTTCCTCCTCAAAACAGCTGATACATAACAGCTGTATATTTATAATAGATTTTTCTTTACTTAAGATAATCATCACACTTTATGCTTCAGTCGTATAATTTTATTAAAAGAAGAGCTGTTACCAGTCCATCTCAAAGTTACACAGTGCAAGATGTTTGGGAGATGTATCTGTAAAGACAACAGTAGACAACTTACTACAGTAACTCTGGACGTAAGAAGGAAAAAA
>NW_010291064.1:1261-1552 GCF_000700745.2 Antrostomus carolinensis | reverse complement strand
TTCTATGGTTTTGAGCCTGCCAAGACCCATTTTGAGAGCGCAAAGCCGGAGGGTTTGGTACGAGAGCATCATTTGAGGGCACAAAACTGAACCGCAGGGTTCCAAGCCTCCTTTTATTCCCACAGCCCAGTTTTAGGCCCAAAGCCTCGTTTTTAAGGCCAGTCAGAGGCAGCAGCACCTCAGGAGAAGGCGGGCTCCAAGCCAGGCAGAGTGACAGCCCAGGCGGCCAATCAGAGGTCAGAGCTCAGGGGAAGGGCGGGCACTGCAGCACAGCAGCTGGAGCCCTGGCGG
>NW_010291064.1:0-1231 GCF_000700745.2 Antrostomus carolinensis | reverse complement strand
GACAGCCCTCCCGACCTATGGCAGCCAAGAGCGAGGGGGGAAGAAGGCGGGGTCTGCCAGCAGCCAGGCTGAGCTTGGCCATGGCGCCTGTGGGGCTGCCCCGAGGCTCAGCAGCCCCTGGCCCCTCTTCCCCCTTCCACCTCTCCACCCTCTCTCCACTCCCCCCACAAGGACACCCCCACCTTGTGGAGCCTCCCGTCTCCATGGAGCCGCTGCCCCCGCAGGGCAGCCTCATTTTTAGAATCCAAAGCTTTGATTGAAAAGGTTGAAAGCCTTTTTTTTAAGTCCCAAAGCCTCATTTTGAGAGTCCAAACCATCATTAACAAGTTCCAAACTCCCCTTTTTGCATTTAAAGTCTCATTTTAAGGGCCCAGAGTGTCACTTTTAAGGCACAAAGTCTGATTTTGAAGGTCCTCAGCCTCAATTTTACAGGCCAAAGCCTTTTTCATAGGGTCCAAAAGATGATTTTTAGCTTCAAAAGCTTCCATTTTCAGGGATCAAAGTGTCATTTTTAAGATTCAGTTTGCAATTCGGAGGGCCCAAAGCCTCATTTTGATCCCCCAAAGATCCATTTGTAGGGCGCAAAGCCTCAAGTGCATTACTAAAGCATACTTTTTAAGGCACAAAACCCGATTTCATGGTTCAAAGCCTCAAGTTCATTCCCAAAGCCTCATTTTTAAGGTCCAGAGCCCCATTTTGATGGTCTAAGCCCTCCTCTTGAGAGTCCAAACTCTCATTTATAGGATCCAAACTCCTCTTTTACAGCTCTAAGCCTGCACTGGAGTGCCCAAAGCCCTGTATTTGGGACCAAAGCTTCATTTCTGGGGATCACAGAGAATCAAGAAGTTTACTCCTTTTCAGGGTGGAAATCCTCATTTGTAGCACCTCAGCCATCCTTTTTATTGCCAAAAGCCGCCTTTTTAGGGCTGAAAACCTCCTTGTTAGGGTCCCAACCTGTGCTTTATTACCCATAGCCTTGTTTTAGGGCCCACAGTTTCATTTGGAGGGTCTCAACACTCATTTTTTGGGCAAAAAGTCTCTTTTTAGGCTTCAGAGCGACATTTACAGTGTTCAAAGCTGCATTTACAACGTCCAAAGCTTCACTTATGCTTTCCAAAATCTTAGGGTTTTTTGCTTCCAAAGCCTCATTTTAGGTTCCAAAGCCTCATTTTTTTCCACATGCCAGCTACTGTAACAGGCTTTGACCCTAGGAACCCGCTGAAAATGCAAA
>NW_010291063.1:0-5996 GCF_000700745.2 Antrostomus carolinensis | reverse complement strand
GCCTTCCCGGAGGGGAAAAGCGCTTTGTTCTTGCTCGGCAGGTTTCTCAGCCCTACGTCTACATGGACACCTTCTGCCTTCGTTGAATCCGGTTTGGGGTTGAGGGGCGCTGGCTGCTCCCCGCTGAGGGCAGAGGGAGCCCTGAGCACCTCTGGCTCGTGGTGCTGGGTGCCCCTCTCCCCATCCCGGGCACTCGGGCTGCCCAGAGCCGCCTGGCAGCGGGACAGGAACCATCAGCAGTGCTTTCTGAAAAATCCCTGCTGGGCTCAGCTGACAAAATACGTTCAGGTTTTCCAAGGGTGCTTTTCTAGAGCTTTGTCATAGAAAGAGTAAGGACCATCTCTTACCAGCCCGGTGTCACTCATTAACTTCTTAGCTTTCGGTGTAACTGCAAAATAATTCTGTTCTGTGTGTCCAAAGCCTCTGAGGCTTTAACATATGTCTTACCTACAGCATAGGTTCCACCGGAGCTTTGATCTACTGAAATGAGGAAAAACACTCCACTTCAGCAGGTTGTTCCATGGCTGTGCAGATCTCACCCTTGTTCTCTCAGGTCTGTGACACTGCAGCTTTTAGGCTGTTACAGCTCCTGCTGTGGTTCAGCTGTAATTCTGCTGCACCTTTTATGTAGTGTTTAAATGCTTGAGATGGAGATCACTCACAGTGACATTTTAGATGGTGTCTGGGAACCTGCAGTTCCAGTGACTTCTCCTTGTTCGTAGGTATTGGGATGTCTCTCCCCAAAAGACAAGGCACTCTCTCCCTATGAATATATAATATTTTCTGTGTCTGATTATAAAACTATGGCTGTGTCTGCAGTGTTCAGGGCCAATGGATTAACATGGTATGACGCAGCACTGCTGTCTGTGCAAAGGGATGGTGCCAGGGAGAATTGCAAAGGCAGTCCTGTGATGGCACAGGAGAGTGGCTTTTAGGAAGGATGGGATTTATGGTTCAATTTGCAGAAGCCTAGTGAACAATATATATGCTGTTCATTCCCTTTTTGTCTAAAAACTTCCATTAGTTTTGTTATAAATGTCATTCAGCAGAGAAAAGACTTTGCTATTTGTTAGTTTCTTTTTCTGTTAATTGTTCTGTCAGTTTATATTTACATAACTAGTTTAAAATTGAAATTACAATATAATTGCACACATATGTAGTTCAACACCTTTGTAAGGGTATCCTATTATACAACTGTTTAGCTTAGAATTTTTGAATCTAACAAATACAAGCTATCCTTTAAATAATTAAAAAAGCATGTATACTATGGAGCTCTATACATACTCTCAGGGTCATATTAGTCACAGAATACAAATGCCTAATACCTACTGAACTGCAGACTTTTTTTTCTTTGTAAAAGAGCAAATATACAACTTTGATTTCTCTAGTGCATTAAACTGCCGCAAGTGTTGTGGGGGAGTCTGGTCAGAGTTCAAGTTTCTGCCAGTTCTGGAAGAATAATTAGCAAGTCTGCTAAGAGCTCTGAAGGCACTGATACTGTTAACAAGAGGTCCAGGCTAGGTATGGCCTTGCTTGTAAGAAGGGCTAGCAATGGGTGAAATACATGGTATTTTGTTAACTTAGACTGAAACCTGTCCATATGCTCCATGTTATCTTGTTTGATATTGCAGCTAGACCCATTTTTGAGACTATGGTATTTCAAAGACTATTTAATAATATTGCTTATTTCTTTTTGGTGAAATTCAATACATAGGAATGTAGGTGGCAGGAACGGAGAATTGCTGTTAATCTTCATTATAACTTAGAGGAAGGATAGAAATATTCCATGTATGTAAAAAATCAGGTATGCTACCTTACGTTCTTTAACTTTAGAAATACTAATTCAGTTAGAGATTTTTCCTGATAAAAGTGCATAACAAACAGGAGTGTTAATTGTTTGTCTACAGCAATATGATATCTGAAAAAAATGGAGTAGAGCCTAAAACTTTAGTCTGTTAGTGACCACTGCCGTTCAGTAAATAAAATCTATTGCCATGATGAAAGTACAATTTTAGTACTGACCTGCAGAAATTGTTATGAAATGGTCTGGGTTTGTATTTGCAGTAGAAGAGGATTTTTTCACTACAAAAAAGGCCAGTAAACAATTGCTTGCTTTGTAGATGTGAAGCTGGCTTGTTCCTCTTACTTGCTTAAGTTAGTATCACTTAACAGGGTTTAATTATCCATAAGCTATGAGTGATTTGGCACATCTTGTTGTATTGATAGTTTTACTCATTCCATATGTTCTTGGAGCATTGTACTGAAATTGCAGTCAAAGAGGGGGAGAAGTGTATGTTTGGGTGAGGGAAAATAAACAATAATCCTTTAGACCACACAGGATTAATTGTTTATTCCCCAGGAAGAGCAGAGTACAAGTGGAACTACTGGAAAGTTTAGAATTGAACTTAAATACCTTAAATGATCTTTTATAATTGATGTCTGATGTATTAAGATGCATCAGTATGAGGAAATATTGAACTTCAACCTTAACAGGATTTTTGTGATTTTGAATAGTTAACATATTAGAGGAGGAGGGTAAACAATTTTGTTGCGAAGTGTGAGTCATCTTTCTCCTTTGTCCATAGGTTGCTCAACCATTCTGCCCATCTCATGTTGTAGATGCTTTGAGTACAATTTAATATTTCACTACCCAGTTAACCAGAAAAAATAATACCTGTCACTAACACTCTGAATTCTTATTCCCCAGGTTTAATCAACTCATTTTACCAACATTTCTTTTGCCCCCCTGTTTGAGGTCTCCTATTTGGCACAGACGTCATGCGATACCCGATGTGGGAGCTGGAGACTTGAGAGCTGTTTTCCTAGACTAAATGTTTGAGGTTACAGGACGTGGCCTAGTTTCACATAAGCTTTCAAATTTCAGTGGGACATGCTGAATCCTGAAACTGTCAAATAGTGTATTATTTTTGGAGTGAGAGAGAGTACGTGTGTGTGAGCGTGTGAATGACCTTTACATTTTTACCCTATCCCAAAAGTCTGACTTCCTGCCATTTCTCCCATGAGTCCATAAACTTTAGCAATTAAAGTGAACACTTTTTAAGGAAGAAATTCAGTATAAGAGAGAACAACTGGAAAGGGGAATGCTGTATTAAGGAGACAACAAGGAAAGCACCTAAATGCTATAAACTTCTTGCTTCGTGAGGGATACAGAAAAATCTGGAGAAGTTGGGATTCTTTCATTTTGCCATGTTCCCCTCTCCATCTTAGTAATATCGTAATCTCTGTGTGTAGGGTTTGGGGTTTTTTTCTGTTCTGTTTCCTGCAAAAGAAGCTGAAAGGTTTTTCCTAATCTTCATCAAAGCAATAGGAGTGATGAATCTTCATGAATGCCATCTCATAACTTCTAGATCTGTAATTAATTCTAAAACTTTGTAATCTAACAGAACAGACTTCTCTAAACACTCAGAGTGCTTATGTCTCTATTTCTATTCCTTGATATTGGTGATGTAAGTGTATTCATTTCACAGGTACCATGTGCACCCTGATCTCACAAAGAGCTGTGCCTTCAAGTGATACGTTGCAAAATCAGATCTACAGACTGTAAAATCCTGGAGATGGAGGCATGTTCTGACTGGCAACAACACAACTGTAGACATAGTAGCAAATTTACTTTTTTTTTTTCCTTCCCACTAAAGTGCAAATAATTTACAAATTATTTATTTTCTACACAAGGACAACTGCCTTCCCTGCCTAGAGAGCTGTGAGGCTTTTCTGTGTCTAGAGGAGGAAAAATAAGAACAAACTCATATTTCTACCTGACACCACTCCTTCTTGCAGGTCAGTTACAAGTATAATGTTATAAAAGAAGTGCCACCATTTTTATGTGGGCAGTGGAATTGAATCAATTTTCCTACAAATTTTTCTTCTTTATCTCTCCTTAGCAAAAATAAAAAATAAAAATGAAAAAATATCTTTTTTTTTTTTTTTAATCCCATCAGTTCTATCCGGTGTCGCTCTAGTTATTGCCTGAGCAAAATGCAGCTCTTTGTTTCATTAGTAAATTGGCAGTCCAAGCCAATTGGGTCACACTGAGCTCTTGCTGTGGCTTCTTACACTGTGTGGGACATTGAAATGGGCATCTCCTTTACCTCACTACTAGTTTTCACAAGTTGCAGAAACTTGTAGACCTTTACACTTTGACAAAGCTTGTTGAAAATGGCAGGAATTTTAGATGCTTTGGGAGAACTGCTGGATAATGCAATTCTGGATTCAGAATGCCAATCCGGAATCAGACCTTTTTCTACCTTTTCCTTTTGAACTCATCTAACAATCAAAGCTAAAAAAGAATTAAATGGTAGGTAATATGATACAGGGATATCTGTGGGGATTATAACTCTGTAGGACCTTTTCTTTTGGGAATAGATGTATACTTTCCCTTCACTTTGCAACTATGTTTTGATATAACAGATTGAGATGTTCAGGGCAATGAAGTGTACATAAGTCTTATGATTTAACAGGAAACTATTCAAAGCCTGGGAACTTGGTCTGAAAAGTGACATTATGCTTAATTCAGCTCCCATGACAGAGCTCCCATCAAGCTGAACTATTCTGCTCAAGAAGCGGATTAACCAGGCTAGCTGAGTGCATTGGCAGCACTCCTTGGGAGTTCATTTCTTTCCTTTAGGGAGATAGTTGTCTCTGAAATAGCTCTAAGTGCTAGGAATGTCTGCTATTTTTTCTTCCCCTGTCACAAAGTCATTGATTCTGTCATCTTGGCTTCTGTGTGTTCAGGAAGTAGGGTAATTTGTACACAGCTTTAAAGCTTTGCAAACTCTTCCATATTGAAAGTGGTGTTATATGAAGCAACTTCCTCTGTAAGAAAAAGCCTGGAGTTTGGAGTCAAGGCCTCAAAACGAGATCCATGACGCTGGCAATAACCTTAGGCAAGTCCTCTTACATTTCTGGCTCATTCATTAGTTATTCAGATGTCAATGCTAAATACTATTAGCAATATATATATAACTGTAGGGAGAGCAAAAAAGCAACAGCATTGCTCTCAAAGGAAAAAAAATCTGTAAGAATATAGTGCAAGTCAAGTTACTTGGACACCTATGGGAGGTCCATAAAACAGTGTTGTTTTCTTGGCTTGTAAACAGCTGTTATCATTTGAAGTGGTACTTAGGACTACTTAGTAGTCACTGGTGAAAATGCAGAGCACATGAGTTAAGCTTTATGGTGTAATGCATTTGGGTTTGTGTGCCTCCTGGCTTATCAGTAAAGCCAAGTGACTTAAACCAGTGAAATCTGCTCCTACCCTTAGCCTCTCAAATGCTTCAGGCCTCTCCAGTGCTCCCCTACCTGTTATTTTTGGTTTAGGTTTTTGTTTGTTTGTTTTGTTGGTCTGCAGGAGAGCTGCTCATCACTGATTATTCTTAATCCCTTAAAGATGTGATTTGTAGAAAGCATCCTACACAGCATAAATATATTTTTACAGGAAAATGATTTATGCAAACCCAGAAATTGGTGATTAAGCCTAAGGAGAGCAAGTGGATCCAAACCTTGATCTGCTTTTTCATGTGAATTTGCAATCAAATCTCATACATCCAGCGGCACCAGGGTGGGGGTATCCTTACAGGCAGGATGCAGGTGTGCTGTGACAGCGAGAGGGCTGAGGTAAGCAGCCTTACAGGGACTAATTAGTGCGGGCAAGATGAGAGCAAAGTGCCCGTGCCCCTGAGGAGAGCAAGTGGATCCAAACCTTGATCTGCTTTTTCATGTGAATTTGCAATCAAATCTCATACATCCAGCGGCACCAGGGTGGGGGTATCCTTACAGGCAGGATGCAGGTGTGCTGTGACAGCGAGAGGGCTGAGGTAAGCAGCCTTACAGGGACTAATTAGTGCAGGCAAGATGAGAGCAAAGTGCCCGTGCCCCTGGGCCAGTTACAATACCCCCTGCCCCGGGGCTCTCTGCAGCCGGTGCTCTTGGCTCCCTCCTCCTGCAATCAGGCCTGCCCTGGGCACTCACCTGGGGAG
>NW_010291062.1:0-8657 GCF_000700745.2 Antrostomus carolinensis | reverse complement strand
TTCCTTTATATAAATTCAATTTACCTTTAACCTATAACACAATTTTTAGAAAGCTACATATTTTCAATGAACAAAAGAACAAATCACTAAAAAAAAAGAAAGGGGAGAAGGAAAAATAATTTTTAAAAAAGACAGTAAGATTTTCCTGTCTCCTTCCCCAATCCAGCATTAATACTTCTCTCCTACCTTACCATACTTTAAAACTGAAAAGTCAAATAGGTCCATGATGGGTGTTACAACAAACAGCTACTGGGGAGCGGGATCTTTCTGGATCTTTAAATAGTAATAATTCTTCAAAGAAAAGATGTAACTTATAAAGCAGGCAGAACATAGTATGTATATTTGGGTGAAAAACAAAGATCTCTAAGCCATTTTAGGCAGAGAAATAAGACAGTAACAATAAACTCAGACTGGCACTGGATGCCTTACAAGCTGATAAGCAATTCATTGTTAGGATATACGTATTCATAACCATAATTCACTCTGACAGCAAATGTAAAGATGTCTTTGTCCAGTGTTTCAGTGTGCATTTTCCTCTGACTGCATTACTCCATAAATTTTCTTTGATGTTGCCTATTTAATATAATCTTTTCTGAAAGCATGCAAAATACAAACATCTGGATTAAATAAACCAAGTACATACAATAAATCTTACAGATATTTAGCAACTTCTGACAAACTTTTGCAGTTCTCCTGCATTTCTAAATTACGTGCAAAAATATTTTACATTTAATAGTGCACAAATCCAAAAGAAAAATTATTTTCATTTTGGGGTGATATATTATCTCTGCTGAAATAAAAAAATAATATAGTAGTCAGCATTTAATTATACAGATTGAACTTGCACATATATCACTTTGTAGACCAATCCTGAATAATTTGCACTCGATTCTGCATTTTACCTCCCTGGAGACTGTTGAAAATATCTATCATGACTCCCAATCAAAATACAGCATAAATTAGAAAGTCTTTCAGATATGATTGGAATATTAATCATTGTACTTTATTATAAAATATCAACCTGAAATTCTATTTCCCAAATTACATTCAGATAATTAAAAGAAGGTTTGAAATTATTAGGTGGTATAGATTAATTTTGTTCCATTAATAAACATGTATATGCACAGTCTTTTATTAAAGCCATCAGAAACTTAGGGTCACGGATTTCTTCTTGACAGATTTCTAAAGCAATTTGCACAGGCAAGGTCAGGCTGCATTGCAGGTGCCACCTCTGATCTTCCATCTGAAGAATCATACATGTAAAAAATTTACTCCCCCCAAGAGGATCTATGGAAAACCACAGTTGAGGAAAATGCATTTACTCTGGTTTCTGTAGGTTATATATTTTGCACTGGTATTCAAAATGGAAGCAAAAAAAAAACAAGTCCTCATCTTGCAATTAGAGCATGTTCAAAGAGAGCAAAAAAGGGGCTCTAATATTAAATCCTAATAGGTTTGTTAAAGATATTGCAAGATCATAGAATGGTTTGGATTGGGAGGGACCTTAAAGATCATCCAGTTCCAACCCCCCTGCCATCAGCAGGGACACCTTCCACTAGACCAGGTTGCTCAAAGCCTCATCCAACCTGGCCGCCAACACTTCCAGGGAGGGGGCATCCACAACTTCCTTGGGCAACCTGTTCCAGTGTCTGACCACCCTCACAGTGAAGAATTTCTTCCTAATATCTAATCTAAACCTCCCCTCTTTCAGCTTAAACCCATTTCCCCTTGTTTTGTCATTAACTGGATGTGGCTGGAGAGCAGATTCAATAAATCTAAGAGTCTGTTCTGGGCTCACGTTAACTGAGCAAGTTTCTCACTCTGGAATAAGGTAGGGTCTGTGCAAGAGCTGGCCTTACCAAACCTTCTGTTCAGAAGGTCTGAAACTGCTTTGTTGTAGGTGCAACCATTGATCAAAAATAAATAAGTGTGTAACACTTCTGTAACAGCCTTTTCTGCTTTATTCCACATGTGAATTTTCTTATCGTGAAATAAGAGCACCTGATTCAACTATTTAGGAAGATGGAGCTCTGAGTCTTTAAACATTAGATGGCAAAGTTGCAATGGTAGAACAAGGCACATCATCTCCTCCTACAGCAGGACCTGCATTTTACAAGTTGCCACATGTTGCATTAGTCCATAAAACTGTTAAAAAAAATTACTGTCAGGTTATGTGACAGAAGGTTTGTCCCCACTCACACAAAGGAGCACAGAGGAGCAACAACAGGTGGGCAAACCCAGATAACTCCATATGACAACTGAGCACCCTAACCCAGCTACTGCCAGGGCTATCACAGGTGAAGGCTCAGCCCCAGTGTCCAGGAGTGAAACCCAGCAAGATGAGCCCATGGAAAGCCTCTCCGTAGCACCTTTCCTAAAGCTGAGTAGGTACATTTGGGGGAGGTGATGACAGGATGACTTATTATAGGATGCAGGGAAGAGTATATCGGGATGGTACAACCATTTTTACATGCTGCTTACAGGGAGGAACCAGAGCTCTGGCAACAGAAGGACCAAGGTGGTTTGGAGAGGTCCAGGTGTGGGAAAACAGAGGGATAAGGGGACAAAAGGGGCTGGTTGCCCGTACAAAACTGGCTGGCCAGCAAGCTTGCCTGGCCTTGCCCTATGCCTGATCAGCGTGGTCTGTCCTGTCTCCTCAATAAATTCCATTTCCAACTATTTTCCTGAGCACGAGGCTTTCAGGGGATTGCACGTCCAAACTCATTGCCTGAGCTGGGAAGGGAGTGGATCCAGGGCCAGCAGCCGGGTAGATGGAGTGTCTATCGCCAGACACCAGAGGGATCCACAGTGCATGTGTGTACAGCTGTGTACATACATGTATACACACACACACACATATACATGTACATACACACAAGCACATGTACCTCCCAGCCCTCCATCCCGAACTGCCAGAGAGGATCAGGATAGTGGTGTTGTTTGAGTGTTGATCTGTGCAGCCACTCATGTACCCGTATCATAGAATCATAGAATGGTTTGGATTGGAAGGGACCTTAAAGACCATCTAGTTCCAACCCCCCTGCCATCAGCAGGGACACCTTCCACTAGACCAGGTTGCTCAAAGCCTCATCCAGCCTGGCCTTAAACACATGTATGTGTATGTGCATTGCACACGCATGTTTGTGTGTGTAACTACTGCCAATCCATGCTCAGCCTCGCTACTGGCAGGACCTGGGAGCAGACAGCTGTGACAACCTTGCTTCTATCAGGCTACCAACTAGCATTTCAAGTCTTAAGTATCTCTTAATTATGTATCTTCTAGTAGGAAAGGTAAAGCAAGTCACAGGACAAGGGGAAATGGTTTTAAACTACAAGAGGGGAGATTTGGACTACATGTAAGGAAGAAATTTTTTACTCTCAGGGTGGTGAAACCCTGTCCCAGGTTGCCCAGAGAGGTGGTAGAAGCCCCATCCCTGGAAATATTCAAGGTAAGGTTGGACAGGGCTCTCAGCAACCTGATGTAGTTGAAGATGTCCCTGCTCATTGCAGGAGGGTTGGAACTAGATGGCTTTGAAAAGTCCCTTGCAACCCAAATCATTCTATGATTCATTCTTTGAAATCCTAGGAAAAGGAAATGCCTGAGCCAGAGTCCTGAAGCCTTTTTGTTACATCTACCAGGAAAGAAGAAAAGAATTTCTCAATTTTTATGACAAAAAAAAAAAGAAAGAAAAAAAAAAGAAGGCTATTTCACACAAATATTATCCTCTTCAGTTCCAACAGAATTAAATTTTTATAATAAAAAGGGTATGAGAGGAAGACAACAATAAGCTATTTTCCTGTATAGCATTTTATACACATTTTTTCATGAATCTGAAGCCTCTTTTATAACCATAACTTTGCTTTCTTTTGATGTCTTAAATACCCCTGCCACTCCAGAGGCTGATTTTAAGCTTCCACATTGTGTTTGCTTTGCACATTTTTAAGAACATTGTCTGTGTGGTCATAGGCCAAACATATGTTTCACTTGGAACATTTTTGGTATTGTGGTTAAACTATATCCCAGTGCCAAAAACAAAAGATAAAAGTGATCCAGGAGAAAAATGAAAAAAGAAAAGATGAATAACTATTATTCTTATAGAAAAAATTTAAAAATTTAACATTGCAGCATTTTTTTTGTAAGTTCATTTCTTACATAGCTTTTCTATTTATTTTTATAAAGCTTTTTTGTGCAAACAGAAGAAAGTTGTCCAAATAGATTTAACTCATCCTCTCCAATAACATAAGATAATTTTGAAACTAAAAATGAATAAAGCATTTCCCTACTTTTCATAGGTAAACTACCCCTTTAGGAGTGTTTTAACTAACCGATAATGTTAAATGATGAATTCATATTAAAAATAAATCTACCATATACTGACTTGTAGGCTATAGAGTTAATATCTGATGTACACTCTAATCCTGGGATCAGGAGCACATAGAACAGGTTAAAAGAATACATTTTGGGGTAGATTTTGATATGTGCATAGCAAGTCTAGCTCACTGGAAAGAAGCTTGAGGAAAAAGCACTGCAAGGAAAATACTAGCAAATGAAAGCAATTTCAAGGTGCTGGTATTTACTAATCCCAAATGCAGCAAGAAGTGGAAGCTGCCACCTTCCACACAGGTAAGATACCCAACAGGTGGGTGGCAGCATCTTGCTTCCTTCTGAGAGAGCCTTTCCCAGCTACCCCTGAGTTTCTACTCGTGCATTAATCTGGAGAAGTGAAATATATCGTGGATCACCAACCTTGGGTGTTTGTGAGCCCCCACTCTGACTGACATGAGGTCAGCAAAGGACTTGTTGCCTAAAAAAAATAAACTGTAAAAGTCATGTAGACACAGTGCTTAGGGACATGGTTTAGTCGGGGACTTGCCAGTGGTGGGTTAATGATTTGATTTCGTGATCTTAAAGGTCTTTTCCAATCTAGGCAAATCTGCGATCTTGTGATTCTGAGTACCTCCAATAAATCCATGTTATCATAATCCCGAAAGAACAACGTTGTTAAACCTGCACAGACAAACTAACAAGGCATTCAGCAAAACAGAATCTTGTCAAGTCTTAATTGCATCCATGAGATAAGTAACACGTGTTGTACACACTTACTCACATACATACATTGCTTGTCTTGTATTTTTTTTTAGTTATGTAATTTTTGACTGAAATTAGATATTTTGCTAAAGCATTTTAGGACCTCAAAAGCATATACAAACCACTCTATACTAAAATATTCTAAAAGGGAACCCTCAGAAAATACTTTCACATTGTAAAATATAGGTCACCATACTTAAAATTTGTAATAGCATCTTATATAGGCATTACATTTAGAGCTTGAAATTGTGAAATCTAAGTGCTGTAATCACTGATGATTTTAAAGGACTCCTTTTAATTCTAGTGGATTCTAACACAGAATCACAGAATGGTGGGGTTGGAAGGGACCTCAGGAGATCATCCAGTCCAACCCCCCTGACAAAGCAGGGTCCCTACACCAGGTTGCACAGGAAAGTGTCCAGGTGGGTTTGAACATCTCCAGAGATGGAGACTCCACACCCTCTCTGGGCAGCCTGTCCCAGGGCTCTGGCACCCTCACAGTAGAGCAGTTTTTCCCTAGGTTGGTGTGGAACTTCAATAAAAGCTAACATTAGTTTTTTAGTGTAATTCTTCAAAGCTCCTTTACTTACTAACACAGAGTGATTTATAACATTGTTTACAGCACCATACATAGTTCCGTATTGCTCACAATGTGTATTTTTAAAATTGCTAGTAAAGAAAACATTTTCTACATTGAGTTTTCAGTTATGACAGAGTAATAGAAAGGAAATATAAAAGGACACCTTTGCAAAATGATTACCTGCATGACATCAGTGACATCGATGAAATTAGTTCCCGGAAACTTTAAGTCTTCCTCCTCAGCATGTAAATCTTGTGGAGTCTTATAAAAGCAGATTGAAATTGTTAGGCATTTCATATTGGGTGGAAAAAAATCCATTAGCAGAAAAACTTCATGACAAGAATGCAATTAAATCACCAGTCACTGTCAGTAGCCTGAATCTAGAAAAAATGCTTTATCCACCTTCAAAGTTAGGAGGAATTTCTTTGCCTAGCATAAAGAGAGATTATTAGAACCTTTTCTTGCATGCTGACAACCAAAACCTGCTGTTACCAAACCTAATGGAATATCTCAACATCAAAAGTTCTAGGGCAATACCCCTCACTCTTAGTAAAAAAAAAACAAAACAAAACAAAACAAAAAAACCCCAAACAGTAAGATAAAATATTGTAAAACATAGCACACAAGAGTCTAGAAGTGTCTTAAGCAATTTACTTATGTGTGATTAAATGATAATTAATATAATTTTAAAATAATAATCACTATTTCAGCCAACAATCTCTGTCTTATTCAGTGAAAATACCCTGACCACAGGACTCTGGAGGAGCTAACTCCTTAAGCCAGAAGAGCAGCTAACACACAGGGAAAACAGAAGGTACAATAACTGTACAAAAATAATCACTGCATCACCATGCCTTCACGCTGCCCAGTCTGTGCAATGGACAAGACAGAAGCCCACTGGAAGAAATAATATATGATCCTGTAAACTTATGCTCTAGTTTACAGCCTTATTGAGAATGCAGCAACCTTTTAGTTGCACAAAACCTTTCATTACTGCTCAGATTAGATCAAAAACGCTCTGAGAAGTTATATGGAAAGAGAACAGAGTAGACTGGCCAGCTCCACACGCACCAGGCTATGAGTGAACAGGCTACGCACATATGGCACTAACCACTCGAGTACAGCCAAGGAGCAGACAGAGGACTGAAGAACATCCTCCGTCTTCATGTCAAAACACTGAAGCCAGTATAAGTAAGACAGACATGGGCCAATAAGGGATTACAACTCTTGACAGGAAAATGCTGTTTTTCTTAGAGCTTTGCTACAGTGATTATTTAACCTTGGAAGAACAGCGTCTTGCTGCAATTTTTCATTTTCTTAAACAAATACCTCACACTACAAATCCTTCAGAATTACTTAATTTTTCCTGGAACTGTCTCATTTCTCTAACTAAAACATGATAGTGAGATAACTTTGTAGTAATTTAACATGTTTTCTTTTTTTTTAATAGATTTTAATTCACAGACATTTAAATCAATCAATACCTGCATTACAGCATCGACAGGAGGAAGTGCAGCTTCAGAGCCTGCAAGACCATGGTTTACACTCACATTGTCACTTGAAATACTGTCAATATTAACATTTGGTAACACCTAGGACAGAAAAAAAGTACCAATCTGAAAATCTATGTATTAGCTCAGCTACTATCATTGAACTTTCTAGATTCTCTCTTCCACTAAATTGCAGTGATCTCCTTTTCTCATCTGTGTATCTCACAGCAACTTAGTTCTGAAAAACAAAATACTGTAATATACAAAAACTGACTCCAGAAATATTCACCTCTTCTTGTGGTACCTGATTTCTCTTGCTCTCTAATTCCCTGATACTTTGTCTTGCATGTGACAAAAGATGAGTATAACTATTTATACAGCAGATTTGTGTTTGACTTGCAATTTGTCACACATTATGTTGGCTTACAAGCCTCTGTGTAGGCTGGTTATAGGCTTCATGTTGTCATACATCTCATACAGTAAAATAAAGGGATAATTGTATTACAATATAGCTTGTAATAAAGGCATATTCATTAGACATCAAAGCATGTGGGTTTTTTAAGAACAAGGATTTAAATGCTTGCTTAATTAACAAATAAAAAAAAAATCACCTTCAACATTTAAGAACTGGGTAAAATAAGAGGAAAATGCATGTGGGTGGAAAATGGTGATACAGCAAGGGAACAAACCACATAACTCTACCTGTGTTTAACTTCGAGTTCTCTGAATCATTTGTATCTGAAAGGTGTGTGTAGGAGTGTGTATATACTCAACAATTTGAATCCAAAATAATGAACATGTAAGAAACATTAACTTTCTTGACAAGAGACTCAAACCAACCCACTAGGTCAGGACTGCAATGGTTGATTAATCAGGAGTGAAATTCTTGGGTTGACTATCATGCTTGAAAACAGAAATCTGAAAGGCTAAAGCATTCATCCAAGAAAATTGACATTTATTTTAATACTCTTTTTTATTCAAAGTTTGTTCTGGCTCAAAAATATCATTTAAAAAAAGGTGACATAGAACTATTTTACAAACACTCTGCATAGGTGACTTATGAAAGAAATAGTTTTCTATTTTGGTTAAATAATAAATATAATTATTAAAATATTAATAAATATACTAGCATAGCATGACAACTTTCTGGTCCCTTTATTTTGTGTGTTTCTAATGCTTACTGAAAACCATCTCCTGATATCAAAGTTACTGATGGATGAGACTTTCATTAGCATTTATTAAAATGAACAAATAAATAATCAATACTCTTTGACATGTACCTGCACGGACAGCTGAGGTGGATCCTTCTTCTCTGATCTCATCTCTATTACAGCTATGTTTGGTTTCTTTATCTCATCCAGTGGTTTTGGTGGCACTTGAGGAAGAGAGGTTGTAACTGTAACAGGGTGTGGTTTACCTAGAACCACTCCAGCCGGCTGCAGTGAGATGTCACTAATTCGGGTTTGACCTAAGGACAGTTTAAAAATAATTAAATATA
>NW_010291061.1:551-1715 GCF_000700745.2 Antrostomus carolinensis | reverse complement strand
TCCTGCGCGACAGAAACCCACCCGCGACGGGGAACAGTTCAGCGCTAGGAAATGGTCGGAGGGATGCAGTGGCCGAGGCAGGTTTTCCGCTGTTACATGGTGGAAATGTAACCTTGTTGACCTTGTTTTTTCCCTGCAGCTCCTATGGCAGCCTCAGACACGGAGGTTTGGGTCTGGGGTGCGAAACCCCCCTTTCTGCTTGGGTTTAGAGGAGGGGGCTGGGGAGAGAGGGAAACAGCCCCTGGTTTCAACAGAAATTCCCAAACTTCAGTGTCTCCTTGGCTGTGTGCTGGTGTCCCAAATGCATCATGAGCGCTCCTGTTTTATTGCTCTCGGAGGTTACGTGGAAGTGGAGAAGTTCCACGCTCCTGCTGTTTCGCTTTTGTGCCTCACCAGTGTCGCAGTAACTGTGCACACAACTGAATTGTCTGATGTCCAGGTTCCCAACAGCCTATTTTCTAAACGTGTTCTCTGCCAGTCAGCAACTGAAACTGGCACAGCAGCTTGGCTGTAACGTGTAAAAGCAATGTTTCTTTTCTGTAGTGGTTGGTAAAGTGTGTGTGTTTTGGCTCCCTCAGCGCTACTTCGGGACAGGGCGTGAAAATACCTATTGCCATGGAGAGAAAACAGTTGCACTGCAAATCTGGAAATGTGAAATGAGGAGCAGTGGCAGCAAGGGGACTTTTCAGTTGGCCCTGGGCTTTGCGAACCTCCGCTCGCCAGAGCCACGATGGGGAATGGCTGTAGCAGCACAGTGACTGCTGATGTGGCTGGTGGTACCCCAGCTGAGTGCTGGCTTTCTTTGTCTGTGTTTCGTGTAGTTGCACGTTGCAGGATTTAAACTTTGGTAATTGAAATAAAGGTTGCTTAGATTTTCTGAGCAATGACTTGTCACGTGCTGAGCTAAGTAGGTGTACACTTGGAGCCAACTAATATTTTCTGATGCTATTCTGAGCTATGTTTTTTGCTGTTACAGATTATAAGGGTTTGTTTTTTCTGTTTTATTTTTAAGCAAGGGGGTTGATTGAAAGGTGTCAGTTGCAGCAGATGGCTAATGCAAACTACTTCCAGTCTTCTTGTGAGGCCCCACCTGGAGTACTGCGTCCAGTTCTGGAGCCCCCAACATAAGAAAGACATGGACCAGTTAGAACAAGTCCAGAGAAG
>NW_010291061.1:0-247 GCF_000700745.2 Antrostomus carolinensis | reverse complement strand
CTCCCTGGAAGTGTTTAAGGCCAGGTTGGATGAGGCTTTGAGCAACCTGGTCTAGTGGAGGATGTCCCTGCTGATGGCAGGGGGACTGGAACTAGATGATCTTTAAGGTCCCTTCCAATCCAAACCATTCTATGATTCTTGACAGTTCTTAGCTTAGTTGGCCCTTGCAAGACACCAACCCGTTGAAAGCTGTGGAAGAAGAAATATTGAAAACTGTAACGCTAAACCATAGAGGCAAATCCCACCC
>NW_010291060.1:1142-33039 GCF_000700745.2 Antrostomus carolinensis | reverse complement strand
CCCCAATCATTCAATTCTTAATTACCCAATTAAAAGTTGGGAGTCTTCAGGAAGATATGAGGTATTTAAATTTCCAAAAGTTACTACTGCAGGTGGCTGGCCTTTTTCTTTTTTTCAGTTGTGTTCTGAAACTTTGCACAGTAATACAAAACCTATTATTTCCAAACCAGTATTTTTTTAATCTTCTACAATGTAGTTTACATAATAAAGGAAGAAGAATAATGAGCTACAGACCCTGATAATATTGAACATCTGTTTAAGAACAGCTGTATCACAGTATTAAGATTGTTACATTTAATTTACAGCCCTCCTTATTTTACTACCTTTTCCCCTTTCCTATACAGATAAAACTTTTTCTCTTTAGTGTTCACATGTGCAGCCATTTTTCCTTATTGAAAATAGTCTAAATTGATGTATTTCACAGTTTTGGCAACCATACAATCCCCTCCCTGCATGCTCACAGAATCCTTGTTCAAACTGTTGCAGAATAAGATTAATAAATATTAGTCTAGATAGTCTAGATATTAATCTAGACTAGAAGGCCAAGAAATGTAATACATGAAAGGCTGCAAATTACCATGACCTAATGGTGAAAGAGCAGAATCAAGATCCTTCACTAATGCTCCTACTGCTAACCACAACTTCAGTTAATCCTTATATACCATTCCAGTATTTTATGTCCCAGAATATTTTAAATGTTCTCAAATACTCTTTGTCTCCCTTATCTTGAATATATGAGAACACATATGCACACACACACACATGTACATAGCCTAGATTTGGAGGTGCAAACTGAGTATCATTCAAAGTCAGTGAAAGCTTCCTTTTGACTGCAAAGCAGCTGATTTATTTCAGCCACAATCTAACACATCACCTACTGAAATTTAAGAGTATTCATTAATTTAAGCAAAAGTATTGGTGCCATAAAGTTAAACAGATGTCGAAACATTTTGTTCCCTTAGCAGTACTCTGTCTAATCACTGTACACAAAAAGAATCCTTTGTATATGCATTAATGGTTTAAATGGATAACTCACAAAGACATACAAACAGGTATATCCTTTACAAATATCAGGTCTGGTTCTTCAACACTGCTTACTTTGCAGCAGCTAATAAATCTTTCAGAGAACAAAATATGAGAAAAACTATTTAGTAGATTTTCAAACACGGAACTTGGTCTTCCTTTTCAAAACAAAATATAATTTAATGATAATACCATCTGACAGGGTTCTAAAATAACTTTTTTTTCTCTCTATGGTATCATGTTTGAAAAGTATGTGTGCTTTTCATGTATGCTTTCAGTCTGTATGTTTCATGCCTCAAAGTCTGCACTTCTTCTCCTCATTTCTGTTGTGATCATGTTTAGAAATAATTTTGGAATTTATATCTAAGTATGCATGGATGCAATACAAAGCTCAGAAGTGCTTGCCCTAACCAATGCAATGACATAATTAGTCTTCACAATCCATGTAAAATCCTGTAATTCTACATTCAGAATACGCCTTCCTTAAATTTATATTGATTCTAGCAATAGCTAAACATGAGGGACACAGAAAAATATTGTCTCTTCAGAGATGTAAAGCAAAAGTTTTCATACTAGGTTCACAGTGATAAGCAGTAAGTTGCTGACAGAACAGTGGTTAATTTTTGCTATTTCACAGGATGTACCCTAAGGTGAGATTTATTTTATGATCTGTGTGAACAACTTATTATTTAGTGCCAGTAAAAAAGAACAACTTCTGTCTAAATAAAAGGATTCACTCTTGCTTTACCCTTGAATTCAAACAACTAGTTCTTCTAGCTAGGGAGAGCATTTCCAAACAATGTCTGGTGGTGCCAAGACCCATGAGAATCTACAAATCATTTTGTTGAATCTTCTGAAGGCACTTCGGAAAAAAAGCATTACCACACACAATTAGTTATGTTACCACTCACAGGTTCAAACAAGTGGCATCCATAAATATATATATACACTTCTAGATATACACGCGGACATGTAACATGTATCTATAACCTTTGTAAAATAAAAGTATATAAGCTTATTCCTAAAGGTTTACTTCTTCAGACTATATTATGCTTCAATGACTAAGTAAGAACAGTTTTCATATGAAACTTAAGTGACACCAGAATATTGAGTCTGCATGATTTATGCAAGAGTTCTTCCTCAACTATGGCTAAAAAAAACTGTAGGAAAAGAGGCCCCAGGAAACAGATACCAAAATAACTATTTTAAAAAAAAAACCCCAAGCAACATATCAACTTATTCAGAGGCATAGCTGTTTATCCTAACTATTTAAGTAAGTTAATTGCGTTGGAAAATGTGAACCGTACTTTTTTCAATTACACCTCTACTTAGAGCAAGAGAGTAAGTTACTGCACAATGATGAATGCATGAAGCAACAGCAGTGTCGGTTCACACAAACGAATAGCAAAAATGTCAGGAATATAAATTCAAACAGCAATTGTTAAAAAACATTAAATATTTCAGTATCATTAATATCCATTTTTACTGTTGTATATGGCTGCTAATGAGTGTTTAATGCATACAAACATCTAAATTCCTAGTTGCTCTTTACCTGATACAATGTTGGCATTGGTCAGCATATGTCTTTCCAGAATGGATCTGGGCTCTATCATATTTGCAGTCATTTCTTAAATATCCCACAGCCCCAGCAACAGAGGCTAGTTTGTCAAGCATACCTCTACTTCAGCCCATACAGTGAAGGCTGCCACGAACAATGAACCATATGTAAACGTTTCAGCATCTTTCCCAGACAGCAGTGCACATTCAGAGCACTGCATTTATTACTGTGATGCCTTCAAATTAAGTTAAATGTTATCATCCATATTCTCTGTATTCCTTTTAACTACTGCCACAGTGGGATCCAATTCCACACTTGGCAACCATCTAAGAAAAAGAAAAGCTACTAAGGGCTGAGGAAACAAAACTGTAAGATCCCATACTTTGAAGTAATACTGGAAGTACTGCCATCTGAGGAACAAAACACCTATGGTAGTGATTTCCAAAGGAAGATAAGCCCTTCCTAACCTTCAGAAAAGAAACTTAAAGAAGCTATTATTGTAGCCTTTCCTTCAGAATCAAAAGTGCAAGCAAGTAAGGCACTGCTTTTCGCCCGCAGGCAATGAAAACCCCAACTCCTGAGCTGATGTCATTATACACAGCATTCACAATGGCATTTTTCCAGTTTATGTCTCTTCCTTTTCAAAAAGATCAAATTAGCCCTCTGCTGAAGAGCACATAACACTCACCAATGACTGTCCTTGACGGATGCCAGGATGTCCTAACACCTCTAACCGGGAAAGGAGCGCAGGCCTCACACTGCACTAGGCATAGCGGCCTGGGGAGGCGGCGGCACAGCTGCAGGGCCACCCCTGCCAGAGGAGGGCTGCCCTGGGACTGTCAGTGGCTTCCAGCTGGCTCCTCCACACACAAACCTGACCCACACTGTGCCAAAATGGAACCAAGCACAGCAGCTTGTGGTGCCTCTGCAAAAGCATATTTAAGAAAGGGCAGTAATGCCAGAGGCTCAAGGTGGAGCAGACTTGATGCCGGAGCAAAGGAGAGAGAGACCAGTGCAGGAGGGTTCCTGGAGAAAAAGGAGGCACAAGAGGAAATCCTTGAGCTGGACAACAACAAAGAGAAGCTCAAGCAGGTCTGGGCCAAACTGATGCCCGAGCAGGATTGAAGCAAGGAGATGCGGGAGCAGGGCTGCAGCTATGACATGCTCAAGCTGGGAGAGACACAGACACAGTCACAGACACGGACACAGACACAGTCACAGACAGACATGGGAGGTGCACCTTCAGGGAGATGAGCAGCCCGTGGAAGAGTCCATGCTGGAGTAGCTGAGGAAAAAACAAGGAGGGACAAAACAAGAAAAGAAGCCACTAAGCACTGACCCCAACATCCTGTGCCTCCTGTCACCTCGCCAAAGGCACAGGCTATAATGTTCAGAGAGGGGGCTGGTGGACAATAACTGGAGTGTGAGGGAGATGTCTGGAGAGGAGCTGAGGTACATTTGTGTAAGTGTTTGTTTTATTGCTTATCTCTGTTTCTCAATACTAGAGTCAAGACTATGTCAATTAGCAATTAACTGCATTCTGTTAAATTCCCTGACTGAAAACTATTTTGTTTCCTGCAACACATATTCATTTAAATTTCCTTGTGCAGAAGTACCTCCATGCGCTATTACTGTCTATGCCTCGCGGATGGGGCTTTACTCTGTATTTATTAGTCTACAGTTAATCATGTTGAGAAAAAACTACCACTTTGACATACACAGGCCCACCCTGTATTTGGACAGTATCAGTCTGAGTGCCCTGAACACTCGCATAGTCATGCTCTTCTGAATCAAATAACCCCATTTGAATTTCTGACTTAACTACAGATTAAACAAAACAAAACAAAAACCACCAGGTTTGAGACATAATATCTCTGGGCATGCTTTTAATGAAACATAGAAACCTGGGAAAACAACTTGCCCAACTTACGGGTGGGTATATGCAATTACTGTTAATTTTTTGTTCCAGTTCCAGACAAAACTGAGGTATTCCAGATGACCACATGCCAAACAGTTCTCTGTTAGCGACAAAAAGATCAAGCAGGTCGCTCTTGCAGTCATAAATGTAAAGAGGACCCACAATACATCCCTCCACTTAGATGTAGCCAAAAATCTCAAACTATAATGCCTGGTGAGAACATTGCAAACCATAAATGGAAACACCTGTATTTGATCAAATTTTAATATAATGTTCTTTCTAAAAGCATAAATCTACTGTAATACTGATAACAAGTAAAAGTTTCAATATTGCCTGGGAAACATCCAGATCATCTCAGCAGATAATTGGACTGGCTGATTAGGATATCAAGAATTTTTTATTTTTTTTTTTTCACTTGAGAGCTGATATATCCTTTTATTTATTTTAAAAACTTTATTATATGAAGCCAAGACATCAAGTCATTCAAAATGTAAACCTTTGGCTGCCCTTTGGATCTAAGTACAATATCTGCTAGAGCAGAAGAAGCTGGGAAGGGTAACGCAATTAAAAAAAAAAAAAAAATCATTCTAAATCCAAGACAAAGTATTCTGTAGAGACCAATAAAAAACAAGCCCATATAATGTCATAATTTCTCAATACTGTGGCGTCTATAATTCATGCTTTGTTTATAAAACCTCTGTCTGGTTAACTTTATTTGCTAAAATTTCCTGAATTAATATGACCTTAAAAATTGTATATTTTTTTATTTTAATATTAAACAAAAAACCCCACAAAACTTACAAGATAACACTAAGTGCACTAAGTGAATGAACAAAAAATTATAATGAACTATCTTTAGTCACCAGTATGCACAGCTGCCATAAACTAATATAAATATGACAGCATATAAACTGTGAAATGTCAGTAAACTGTGTCAATTATTCTGGTATGTTTATTGCTGCTTCAGGATATCACAGAACAGATTATTTTGGTATGCTATGTCCATACACCATAAGTGTACACATCTTGCCCAGCTAAAAAGCCTTCTGGGAATTACTAATTTGTAAGTGATCTCTTCTGCATCCAACTACAGTTATAGCTACTAACCAAATGCAATGAACTTGGACTTTGAAGTGTTTGCTTTTTACTTTACAAAAATAATTTCATAAATTTTTTACAGGTTTTGAGTATATGGAAAGCCTTTTGCTAAACTTTTATTCAAATAAATGTCTGTAATTAAAAGATACAAATCACCAGTCTCAACATTTAGGCACATATTTTAAGACAAGTAGAGCTCTCTGGTACAACTAAACGAATGTTACTTCAAGGAACAGCCTTATTTCCAAGGTAAATGTGAGAACGCTTACTTCCAAATGAGAGAGAAGTATCCTACCCTAAGCAAAATAAAGTTCAGAGACTATGTTCTAACACTTATCTGGGACTAGATTTGCACACCTAGTTACTGTTTGAATAGTACGTACAGATGTATCAATCACTACACACCTATTTCTGAATCACACAAGTAAGAGTAGTGAAGACAAGATGATTCTATTCAGACTGAAAAAAGATGCAGAGCACAACTGTTCCAGAAAAAAAAAGAATAAAAGTCTACTAAAGAAAAAATACAATTAAAAAAACTGACAACAAAAGAGAAAACCCTGTATTTTTTTCAAATACGGTTCCAATTTCTTTTTCTCAAGTGATTCAAAGAAGCATGCTAACATTATCCAAGTATAATATTAAAGGGAGTACTTCAATCAAATGAATCAGTATATTCTTTGGATTTAGTCATATTGCACTGGGAGAAAAGGTTATAAACTGATTATACAGATAACATCAATTTCAACTCTGTCTGAAAGTATATAGACATCTTTGGCACATCAATTTTAAGACTTTCTAAAGGCATATAATGTCTTTGTCACATTCCTGCACACAAGCAACTATTTCCCGGTGTCTGCAAAAGGTTTAGGGCTCCCTCTGCATCACCCTCGCATTTGTGTGAATGTGGTTGGAAATGAATACATGAACAGCACAATTTTTAGATGACAAAGGAAAATAGACTGAACTGCTGAGAAAGAATAAACTCAGGAAAGGATAGTTAATACCATTTAGAATATGTTAATAACTTTTTCCTGCTGTAGTGCACCATTTGACTCCCTCATAGGAATCCTTCACCTTCTAGAAATTACCGTATCTTAACACTTGGCAGAATTATTGACATAGCTTTACCTGATTTCTGCATGGTATTTCAACTAGTATTTCAATAACAACACAGTAACTCCTCTTTCAGACAAACTTTTTTTTTTATTAAAACATCCAGTCGTGATGGCATTACTTCATATAATCTATATTTCACCATATATTCAATTGTTAATTAGCTCACTGTTTATAAATATTACTGTATAGGACTGGAAGACTAAAATTACTCCATCACTTATTCCCAGACAAAACCTTTTTGTTTGTAAAGGCAATATTTTAAAGAGTTATTTCAAATGATAGAGTTCCAAGTACAAGCAGAAAGTCTGGATAGCTCGAGGGCACCCCAATCAGTTTTTGCTGACTAACTCATTCTTGCCTCTAAAATTATGACATGACTGCATTGCATAGTTTCACCTTGCAGGGAAAGCAATTAGTTTACCTACTCCTCTCACACCAGAGACAGAACACCAGCCTCCCACATTTCAGACGAATACACAGCACAGAGCAAATTTTCCCATGCTGATTTAAACATAAATAGTAGGATTATATTTAATCACAGTTTTCCTCCAACCATGCTAATCCACCCCCCTACTAATCTCAATGTTAGAAGAAATGCATATAGGAGAAATGAAGTAGGTAAAAATAAAAGTGCAATGCATTTATTTTTAAAAATACCACTATTCTGCTTCAATATTGAAAAATTGTATTCAATCCCTATATTTAACATCACCATGTATCATGAGAGATGTCTGCCTGATTTTTAATGATCATTCTTCATATATCCTGATATTTTCTCAACAGAGGTGTCAAACAATGCATTAGTGACAAATTCCCCACGCTGTGCCCCTTCAGCCCTTGGAGTTTAACTCCTCTCACATTACAGTATTTATTGAATTTCTAAGCCAAACGGTGTTCTGCTCCATAAAATTCTGACAAGTGGACTCTGCCAAGCTAATAATGGCTTCATTCTGCTGAAATAAACTTATTTCACTGCGGCAAACAAAACGACATGACCTGGAAAGGTTATTTTTAACTGGGTAATGATTCAATTCAAACCAAACCTCCCTCACTAGATTCCTGAAAGCTGTTAAGACAAATTTCTTCAATGTAAATATGACCTAACACCAGTTTTCTTCTCTGTTGCACTCTCTGGACAAGGCTTTGGCAAGTATTTTCAGGTCTGTGTTGTTTGATTTTCTTATTCAATAGTTCAGTAAACTTGTTAAACAATGCCAAGTGAGAATAGCTCAGTGGAGTGACCCAGCAATCTACAAAACTCATACAAGGAGGTTGTGTCCTCACATGTTCTTTCTCCCACCACCATTTTAACATTTTTTTGTCTATTTCTTTGACAAAGTTATATTAAAATTGCCTTAATATATAACATATATAACAATATTTTGTGACGTATTCCTTTGAGACACATTATCATGTTTTAGTATCTTTCTCCTCTTATCTTACACTAATTTTGAAAACATCACCCTTTCATCTTACAGAAAGGCTACATCTTCTACACATATTTGAAGTTCATCATAATGGTCATTCTGTTAGTGAATGCTAGTAAGATAGTATTCATGCAATGCCTTTTTTAAGCTACCTACATTCTGCTACTAATACTGTGTATTTTGTGCAGCCTTCACGCACAGACTAACCATCAGTTTCATGTCAGATCTACATCAAGTTTCAAATGACTGCAGACCATGAGAGAACCTTTGTAACAGCTGGAATCTTGTACAAACATGCTGCACCCTGCCAGGCCTGTCTTCTGAGGTCTAATAAAAGAGACAATCCTTGACTGCAAACAGCCAGGCTCCTTCTGAAGCAGCCCACTAAAGAACTGCTAGAACTCCTACTGCAAACAAAAGGGGTAGAATAATGATCATTCACCAAAATTATGAGTTTCAAAGAATAAAAGAAAAAAAAAGAAAAAAAAAACTAACAGGAAACCACAAGAGTGAAAGAAGGAACACTGTTATTCTGGTAAGTAATGTGGCATGGTCTGTACTTTGTCAACAGTACTGGTGATGGAGTAAGTATTTTGAAATGGTGCCTGAAATTATTTAACATTAAGCTAGCAAAATGCAAATAGCTATATTTATCAGGTAAATTATCTTATTTCTTCCTATACTTTTCTTTCCTTAATGAATGCATCAAGTCATTCAAAACACAGAACAGCCAGAAAGTTTCTCAATAGACTGCTGAAGTCTCAAATATATGAATCCAACAGTTAATTCTGATATTAACAACCCTTATCCTTAACCCTTGCCACAAAGGTGGCCAACGGTACCCTCAGCTGCATTAGGAGGTATGGTGCTAGCTGGTCAAGGGACATGATACTTCCAGTCTACTCAGACACTGTTTTTATACCTGTCTGTCTTCTGTGACTGGAAGATACAAATTAATGTATAGGCTTGTTTTTTTGTAGGAAATACTGTACTTCTCACATATCAGAGACTGGGTGTCCCATGACTTCAGGAATACTTGTTTCTGGCATCATGTTAACTTCTTCTTAGACACTGATTTTGAAGTTTCACAATATTCAGTTTTTCTTTAGAATGTCCAGCTCTTGGATTTGAGTGGAAAAGCTTCAGTTCTCACTTTAAATATGTTTTTTTGGGTTTTGTTTTTTGGGATTCTTTTTTTTTTTTTTTTTTTTGTGACAGAAAGAATGTATAAAATCTGAAAATTTACATAAAACCAAAGCAGAACAGCTATAATTTTAACTACTGCAGAATATTGTAATCATCAGTTTTGAAAACAGCCACGCCACTAAAGTCTAATGAGAACACAGATATTGCTATGACACTATTTCCTACTTTGTTATCCTGCAGCACAAGCTGCCAGTCTTTATTGATGCTGATTTGAAGTAGATCAGAGAGCACTTACATACTTTGATTACTTTTTCACAAGATGAATCTGGGAATGGCAAGAGCATGTTACTTACTACTTGATTGACTGAACTTTCCCAGACTTTTAGCAAAAAGACGGATTTTACTAATCATCTGTGTCTATCACTACCATAGATAGTGTGTGGCCTCATCAGTCCTGGTAGCCACAGGTGGTTCGTTGTACAGAAGAATACTGCCAGCCTCAGTAGAGTAACATTCACAAGCACCAGACAGCCCTAGAATCTGAATTACAAGATTTCTATGTACTGTTATGTCTAGTGTTCAGATTTCAGAAATAGCTTTCCACTCTATCAAAGTTCTGAAAGAAAAGAAGAATCATTTTAAGGTCACAAAGAAAACAATCCAGTTCAAAGCTCTGTAGAGTTCATTAAAAACAACAGTAAGCATGATTTACAAATGATTCACTAGGAGATGTTTCTTTTAAATTTTTCTACATTTTGAGAACAATTTTCTTTTTTAAATACAGGCAAAGTGATAAATTTTAACAAGTTTATAAAAATCAGCTTTAAATCTACTTATAAAACTTGTTTGCAGTGTAGAAGCATTTGAAGTGGAACTCATGAAATATTTAAAATCATGCTTGTGACAGAATCCAGATTTATACAGTATGTCCTCGAGAGCTTTTTCACAGGTGCTTATAAATGAAAAGCTGGCAGAGCCTTTATCTTTCTATTCAACCAATCTCCATTTTTTAGAAACTGAGATTTATTTGTGTTACGTTTATTTCCCTATTGAAAAATGTTCTCTAGCAGTAAACTACTAAAGTTCTTTCTGTTTCTAAGCACTAATGCTTTAAATATATTTATAGGACATTTTTTAATTTTTAGCATTTGAAAACTGTAAAGGGCATTCACTTGCTTTCAAGATAAAATTTGAGAAGAGGGCATGCAGTCTGTTTTCAGTGTCAATAAACTGCACTAATCAAATGTCATTCCAAAAGAACATAACAAATATGTTATTATTTACAAAATTCCAGCTGGATAGCTATGAAAACTTGTTGATATTTTAATGAAATTGAATGGATGACCCAAGCATACTTTTTTTTTCCCCCTAAATGCCAACCCCTCTTAAAAGGTGCCACCTAACAAATCACATTAACTATCTTGAATCTGGTTATACTTAATGCAAAAGTATTTGAACTATGCAAAAATACAGGGACTTTTTGTTTAATGCCAATGCCTATTATAACTGTTTTTTCCCCAGGTATTCTTTATTTAACTTATATTAATGAGTCCTTTAATATAATTAAATTGATAGAACCTATCTGGTATGTAATTGCTAAGTAGACGTATTAAAAACAAACTAGATACTGAGTCACTGAGGTCTACTTATCTGTAAAATCCCTTTATGTTCCTATACTTTACCAGAAACTACTACTAGTAAAGTATATTGTTCAGAAAATGCTAGAAAATTTAAATTGAGATGGCTAAACAGTCTCTCCATGCTAGCTGCATGCCTTATATTCAGAGATTTCAAAAGACAAGGTGCTTATGTCTGTGTGAAAATTCACAAAAGTTCACCAGAATGACAGAAAAAACAACATAAGAGAGATTTAATTTTTTTAGAAACTCCAAAACAATAGATAAAAAGCAACAAATAGATTTATTCACAAAATTGAAAACAAATGCATAAAGAACAATAACAAAAAATCAGTCCAAGCCAGAATGCCCTAATGATGTTGTTGAATGCATAGAGAGATCACATGCCATTTAGAGAGTGTACATATAATTTAATAGACATTATGCCAATAAATTAAAACACTACAATTTTGCTTTATACAGGCAAATAAAGAAGCACCATAAAACATATGAAAAGATGCATACACTTGATAAGATCCGAGTAAAATTTCACAATAAATATACCTTTAGGTTCAACACTAAAAATAAGCAGGAGAATTAGCAGTCAGTAAAATAAAGGCAGAAGCATCATGAGCAGCTCTGTAAGCCCAAATTTACAGAGGGAGATCACACACCTAAATATTGGTATGCTGCTTATATATTGGCTAAGTGATAATTGAAAGAAGATGCAAAAGTCTGCAAATATTTGAAGGAGATAAGGAAACTGAGGTGCAAGAAATAGAAGAAACTGAGTGATTATCAGGAGAACATTCTGGAAATAAAATGTATCATCAAGGGAAGAGGCCTTCCAAGCAATATACAGGAAAGCCCTCAAATTATGTACTTGAAAATGTTCTAGACAAACAGAAAAAAAGTAGCATTGAAAACAATCACAAGACAATGAAGATGAAGACCAGCATAGTTTTGGGGGGTATTTTTGTTTTTTTTTCTCCCCCAGATAAAACAGACTATAATGCAGGGTGCATTGTTAGGTTACTGCCTCCTTTGAAACAGCACATCAGTTTTAAAGGTTTTACAGTGCTCTTTTTTAGCATGTCAGCTAATTTTACCCTTCTTCAAAGAAAATACATTTCATGTCTTTAAAAATAAAAATCAATTCCAATTCTGTGCTATTTCAACAGTATGTATCACTTACTCTAAACCAAAATTAATATGTAGAGCAAGTCTTTTCATGAAGCAAATGACCAAAACAAGAAAAATCTCATCTGGTATGTGCATAAAAGTTTAAGAGCTCAGTGAAAGCACAGGAAGAGATTCATATGACTCAAGCTCAGGGCTATGGCCTTGTATGTTTAGAAGTAAGGAACTGGAGGTTAAAACAAATCTGAGAGTTCTCTTTTTCTTGGAAGGGAGGAAAACTGATGCAAGGGTCAACAAAAGCCATGCCAACACAGTGGTGAGACTGGAGTGTTAGAGCAAAAAAAGATTAAATCCAGTAGATACTTATGTGCCTGATCCAGCTTAAGCACATAAATTGTCCCAGGGATCAAGTGTTTTAAATTGCTTCTGTGTTTTACACAATCAGGTCTGTATGAAAAGATAAAAAAATGAGCAAGTAGAAGGCCTCATGGAAGAGGCTTTAACAGACAACAACTATCATGATTTTTTCTTCTTTAATATTTTCAGTCTTTGCCTTTTGTGAGTTAGCTAACACGCTGGCTTTAACATGACAGTAGTCATGACCACAAATATCAGCACTACACATTTTTTCTACATCAACTGAATTACTAGTTTTCAGCTTTATCTCTCCTGATAAAATGTACAAATTCTGCAACAAATGTTTTTAAGGGTACACTTTTAGGTACCAGATGAGAGCTCCTTTAGACCCTGACTCAGCTACAGCCCTGAAAATCTTAAAGCAGCTCATCTTAAAAATTCTTCCACTATCCTAAAACAACAAAACTCAAGGAAACAAGCACCATCTTCTTGGTGTACAGAAGACAGTAGAAGATCCAAAAAACATACACAAAAATACACAAAAGTCAAGAGCAATGCAACTGGCTAACTAGGAAGTCGCCAGGTTAGGAAAAGCAAGAAGTATTCACATGAGATCTTTTAGTAATGTGTGTGGCATTCTGAAAAATCATGGAGAAATTTAATACAGGATTAGAGAAGAAAAGTGTAGGGAATTCACAGACTGATGATAAGAATGGGAAAACAAATTGGGGTAAAAACCAAAGAGGTTCTCTGATTAGAGTAACATTTATTTCGGCTAGTGTTTCTCTAACATGGCAAAACTACTATTCCCCTCTAAGCATATAGGGTTCTGCCCCTTTTTGAAGAAGGTAAGCAAACCCAAAAGCTAACACACCAAAACAACTGACCCATCAAAGCTGGAAACCTTTAGAAAACATCTCTGATGGCAAACAGTAGAGTGTAGACTGAGCACAAATTTTCCTTTCTACTATCTGTATCATCAAAAGCCTCCAAAATCAACTGAGTTTGCTGTTCCAAACTAGGAAAAAACCACGTAAACTTAATTTGATCACAGTGGGGTCCTAAAGACTGAGTGAAGAATAGAGGAAAGGTCATTCAGCTTGCAAAGCCAGATTTCCCCTGTAGAGAGAGAGACCAGCAAGTGCTCAAGGCTAGACGTGCAACACAGTCTCAACCCAGGTGCACATCTGGATTAGGAGTCTGGATGCACTAGTATTTTCCCAGATTAGTACTGCTAACGACACAAGAGCTGATCTATCTAGATGAAAATCACCAAATTTACAATTTGGTAGTAACAAGTGACATGTTTCTGTTTCACTTTGTTTTTCTCTAACTAAGAACAGTGACCGAGTGCCACAGATGTTTTCATTTGACAAGAAAGTAGGAAGTGCCCCATATGTGAGATACATGCTCTCAAATTAACCTCACTTTGTCTAAAAAAAGAAACATCTCTGTCACAGATGAGCTGCCTTCCTTTCCTTCCATTTCTATTTCTATACCAATGTCCTGAAGAGTTGGTTTTTCATTCATTCACTGCCAGATGTGTCATACAACTACCAGTTAAAGTTAACGATGATCCACTGAGCCCATATGAATTCAGGCAGAACTCCTTTACATGCGGAGTAATTCACTGCCAAGTGTCCTAATCTCTTGCTGCTTTCCCATTCTATATGGTGGATTCCCTGCCCTCTCCCTTTCTCATTCCACATGAGGGACTTCACTTCCATGCAGAGATCAAAACTGTCAAATAGCATTTAGTTAAGGTTGTTCTAGAAAAAATGTGATAGGACTCTTCCTCTAACACACAACTCAGGTGAAACAGATAAACTACTTCTGAGATTTTTTCCCACTTTCCTAACCTGATGCTTAAAAGCAAAAATACAGAAAATATTTTTCACCAAAATGTACAGGCATTCAAATACAAATTCATCACTATGGGTGTGCAATGCCCTCCCATGCCATGTAAACCAAGCACTCTATCTTATGTATGTCAAACAAAACAAAGCCATAATAAACCTGCAACAATACCAAAAGTCATAATAATTGAATTGTCAAAATCAAATGTTTCAAAAGACTTTTGCACTATACTGAGGAATTCTGACCCTGCTACACAAATAGTGATGTATATAATGATGGTGATTCAATGTAAGTAATCTCTTAAATGGTTTCTAGATGGGAGAAAGCACATGCTGCATACTAAAATATTCTAAATATTGCTAAATATGTTATTCTGCAATGCACTTGGAAGCTGTGACACATATAAATGTTATCCTCCATAGCAATATATTAAAGTATTAAAGATTAATATTATTCTTGTAATTAAAATATTAAAGAAAAATACATGCTGTTGAGAGCAACCATGCTTTTCCCTCCAAAAAAGCTGAAGCTCATCTAAATCACAATAGAGACACAAAGAAAGAGACAGAAAAGTTTATCAAGATCCTGTGAACAGGCACAGGAGAACAGAAGTCAAAGACAATGAACAAAGATATCAAAAAGGCAGTACTCTCCTGATAACACACTTTTTATTCTTGCCCTGGTTTATGCCTTTGATTATCAACAGTTCTTGCTTACTAATGAAAGTGATTTCCCTTTTGCATGAACCATTCTTCTTCCTTTCCTTCTGCTTTGTTAGTAAAAATCACAGGACAACTTTCCCACCATGACAGGATAAAGCAAGAGAGCAGATAAAAGAAGATAAACAAATATAATGCAGAATTAAGAATTTACTAAAAGACATTAAAAACTGAGTCCAGTATATTCTCAGGAATCGTTCATCTTGAGCCAATGGACACAGAGCATTAATGATGAGTAGCATAACAGTCTCACCAAGAGTAGGAAAACCAGTTCAGAGATCTGAACCTATGAAGATTTAACAGTGAAAATCCTTCCTAATAAATGAAATTTGGCATCTGTGTGGTTACAGCCCTGTAGGCAATCAGTTGGCCTGAATACATTCCACTCATTGACTACCTAACTTAGTTAAGAAATTGCATCAGAAGTGGCAACACAATCATTCCCTATTAATTAGATATATGAGGAAACAGTGACAGCAAATAACTTTTCATAAAACCATTAGCAAATTATATCTAAGCAAACCAGTAAGTAAGAGCTTCTAATCCTGTAATCTAATAGACTGATACTGTCTCCTTAAATAAAAAGGTATAAGTCACATAATTTGTGATACCTGACACAAGAATGGAAAGGGACTAGGAAAATATAACACAAGCATCAATATTATGACTATGCTTAGTTGACATCATCATATGATTACAGCTCTAAGTTCAGGGTGTTGGGTGAAGGAATGCACAAGCAGTCTTCTGTCCTTACTCCCGTCTTCTTTAGAAATCCAGACTGAGTTCTGATTACAGCTTAATAACAGCCAAGTATCAGCCCTTCGTTTTGTATAACTGAAGGGGTCAACATCGGTACCTCCTCAGCAGACCAATCTCTTAATTACAAATTTATACTCCTGTTTTAAAAGCAATCAGCTCAAATTTGTGCTCTGTTCTTTTACTGTACAGTTCTTGTATTGTTATGAAGAATTTGTAGTTGATCATGTTTGCTAGTAGTAGAATAACCCATTGTAGTTTTGTGGCCCTTCTCAAAGTTCAAAGGTATAAAAAATCCCAAGCAGCAGAAATTAAAGTAGTTCCTAAAGAAAAAAAAAGCCAACAACAACAACAAAAAAACCTCAACAATTTTTTTTTTTAAAAGAGCCCATGGTATTTTCTTCCTTACACTATACCATCCTAATGTTAACATTAGCAATGCATTGGTCTGAAAGTATGGCAAGATTTTATTTCATAAATGTAGAGCTAAAAATCCAGTCCACCAAGTTCTCTTTATATGTGGATAATATTAAATGTATTTTTAACAGGATGATACCGTTAGGACTTAAAAAGGCACTGCACTGTACTGCAGCACACATTCCACAGGGCTGCACACAGGTACTTCTGTTTCCCCTTCTACCTTCTGCCCAAGTAAAGTGATATTCTTACTATATTTCAGGCATATATTTTATGCCCAGATATTTCTCAACACGACCCCTTTTTCCTTGAGTGCAGCTCAATTGACATTATAGCAATACTTCTGCAAACTGTTATGTATCTTAACAGAGACTTCTTTTCAATTTTGCATCTCTATTAATTTTCCCAATAGAAAAAAAAAAGTCATTTAAAATTTTATTTAAAATCTGTAATTCACAAAATTCCTTTACCTAATCTACCTCTATTTATCTAGAGCAAGACTAGCTGTAAGATATAACATATGAGCTAAACTCACACTTCAAAGAAAATGTGAAGTGGCAAAATCATCTCTCAAAAGATCACAAAAGGAGAAATTAAGGCCTATCATAATGGGGTCTTAATAACAATCATGCATATGCATGAATATACATTCCCAAATTACATTAACTATGACCCCCATGATGCCTAATTCAATCTATACAGAGCAGTGATTATTCACGGAACAAGCAGGTATTAAGAGATTTCATGTTACCCCTGCATTTAAGTTAAGAATTCATGCTTTATTTACTACACAACACTTAAACTTTTTCCTGATGAAATTACTAATTTACTCAGAAGTACTCAATACTGCCATGTGGTACCAATTCAGAGGCACTAAAGTATCATACATCATACATCTATGTCATAGGCAATCTCATTATTTTTATTTTACACAAGAGGAACTGAGAAAAAAACATAGGGGTCTGGATCAAATTCTGGAAGATGAGGGCCTGAAAAGGTTTGTCTGCTGATGAATAAAGTGTACTGAAAAAGTTAGCAGAGGTCAAACGTTTATGTTCAGACCTCTCCCAGATAAGGACTTGCCTATTCAGCATGGAGTCAGGTTACAGGCCTGGAGGAAGTTTTGTTTGTTGCTAAATCCAATAAAAGTTGCTAGTTTAGGAATAGAAGTGATGCAGGAAGGGAAGAATGGTTTATCATTTATTCTGGCTCAAGTATGGCTTTCTCTTAATCCTACTGTTATCTTCACTGCTGGGTGTAGTGAAGTCTAATACTCCAGGATAAGGATTAGTTGGGAAACATGAAATCAGCTTGTATTTTGCGATAATCAGGGTAGGTGTCTCTGGGCTAATATTAGCCTATTGCCACTAAAGTTGTATATTGAAAAGAGTCAGTAACTGATTTTCTTACTGGAACATAATAACTACAGAGGACAAGGAAATGCAGGCAAGAAGGGTAGAGGTAGGGGCAAAAAAGGGTAGCCGTGGCAGTGTTGGTGACCAGTAGATTTCTGTTAATATGGAAACTAAGGTTCATATTGGAACAGGGGTTTTAAATTAATTATGTCTGTTGGTTGATCCTGCAAAGCCTTAAAGCTTGGGATAAGAGCAAAGGTTGGAAGAAAGAATCCATCCCTCTCATTTCCTATGCAGTCTCCACAAAACCAAAGTTTCTTCATTTAGTTATGTTTTCACTATTTTTTTCTCTTTATTTGTAGGTTGTGGGCTTTTCATTTAGAATCACAGAATGGTTAGGTTTGGAAGGGACCTTAAAGATCATCTAGTTCCAACTCCCCACCACCATGGAAGGGACACCCCCCACTAGACCAGGCCACTCAAAGCCTCATCCAACCTGGCCTTAAACACTTCCAGGGAGGGGGCATCCACAACTTCCTTGGGCAACCTGTTCCAGTGTCTCACCACCCTCACAGTCAAGAATTTCTTCCTAATATCTAATCTAAACCTACCCCCTTCCAGTTTAAAGCCACTACCCCTTGTTCTATCACTAACTGCCCTTATGAAAAGTCCCTCCCCAGCTTTCCTGTAGGCCCCTTCAGGTATTGGAAGGCCACTATAAGATCTCCCCGGAGCCTTCTCTTTTCCATGCTGAACAGCCTCAACTCTCTCAGTCTGTCCTCATAGGAGAGGTGCTCCAGGCCTCTGATCATCCTAGTGGTCCTCTACTGCAACAGCTGTTTTCCAAACAAAGTTAAAAATCTAAATATAGTACTCAAAGAAGCCACTTAACTCTTGTAATTTGATACCAAATAGAAGACTACTATAAAATCATGCACTAATTTCACTGTTTGATAAAATAAAATTCAAAGGTTCTTAAAGAAAGATTTATCCTTATTCAATTCTCTTCACAGTTCTTGTAAACAGTTACTCATTATTTTTCTCCTTTCTACTTCAGCACATCTGCTGCTTCAGAAACTGTTGAGAAGCAGCTCTTTCACTCGGACCAATCTAAAGTCTGCTTGAATTAGCAGGAAGTCTTCCATTGACATAATGGAATGTGAATGCGATCAACAACCTGTTTCTTCTCATTAAGTTGAAATTGATTCAAAAGCAGGTTCTCAATGTACTGAAGTCTTGCAAGGTGCCAAAATAGTGGAGAAGTATTTTACATGTTGTGTAAAGGTGGATTATGGAAGCAGAAGAAATCCTCAGCTTTTTAGCATTTCTGAAGCGTCATAAAACCTTTTTTTTCTCCCTCATTAACGTACTTCAGGTTTAGCTATTTATAGATACATTCTGATCTATCCATCTTTCTTTAGGAACTGTCACATTTAGTGCTGTCACATGGTAGTTGGAAAGCACCACTAACAATGTTTTAGTATTAAATATGAATTTGTATTTCTATAATGCAAAAACAATTCATGTAATAGTTAAAATTTTAAAATACCATAAAATGAATGGGCTTAAATCAAGAAAAAAAAAAAAAATAGCCAAGTAAAAACTCCACAAAGAGTTAAAACAAAGTTATAAAGCATTGCTAGCATCAAGATATTACTAGCAATTTAGACTGGAGGTAGTCCCCATCCTAACATTGAGTACTTTAAATTCATTGTTTTGACACACACACCTGAAAATCTTGAATTCCGTTGGAGATAGCAAAACTATTCTGCAATCATTAGCTTCACATTTCTCTTTCAGAGTGTAAAGTCATTTGATTACAGGCGTCTTGTAAACAGCATCTGGAATACTACTGGAAAACATGGCATAACTCACTTTGTTCAAATTAAAAAGTGCTAATCAAGTCACTTTATTTATTTTACACTACATTTCTCTACAACTGCAGAGTAAGTGTACTTTTAATTGAGACTCTGTATCAAATGGAAATGCAACCATAATTCTGTCACAAAATCAAGTTGCAACTAAAATGACAAAATGTTTTTGTTAAAAGAATATCTGCTGACACTAAAGAGACTTTTCAAGACTAAAATTTTGTCTCTACACATTTGCACTGCAATTTGTTTGATGATATGAACCACAGCACCTAACCAGTTGCTACCAATGAACATCATAATCACTATAATCAAAGAAACAAAGCAACCACAAATTAGGAAAGAATTACACCACCATTAGAAAGTACTACTATGTTCTAAATGAGTAGTTATATTTGGAGATTGTACACGAACTTGAGGTTGTCCTGAAAGGATGAGATTTTTAGATTACAGTGCCTGTAAAATCACTGTTTGATCTTATGGATGCTACAGAAATAATTTTCCATTTGCCATATGCCTTAATTTTACCAATTGTACCCAATCCACAGCCTACTTCATAAGGTCAATCTCATTGCTAAAAGGAAAAGGAAGAATCTGTTTCACTAACGCTCTGATCCCCATTTTTTCCTACATTCTAATTTATTTCAAAGGAATAGTTTGCCAACTGATGTCAGAAAAACAAAAAATGCAATAGTCACTTAGCCCAGATCTTCAAAGAATTATCATATAAATGCATTCATTTATACTGACTTTTTATCATGACATTACAATAGATGTACTACATAATACTGGCATAAAACCAAAGTAACAACTTGCTGAAGGTGCATAGTTTGGTCTTAGAAACTTGTAGCTATTTCAACTGAAAAATGATATGTTGTGATTATTAATTAACTTCTAAATGTATTTTTGCTATTGGCAAGTTATATAGTATTGTCAACAATGGATACCGAGGCAAAAGGAAGTATTTCTGATTTATACCTCATACTGGTGCCACACTTTGCTCCTCAAGGAGTTTGCCTGTCTGTTCTAAAGAAAGGGTATGATCCTTGTTATGTTTCAAAAAATTATTTTCCCATACCTACTTTATAAACTCACTTCTACTTAATGGAAAAGTGTTTTTACTGAAGGATTATTTTGGGGAGGAAAATGGCAGAAATAGGAAATAATATGGGTGAGAAGGGAATGACATAATTGTCAGAAAATAAATACTAATGTATTTGTTCTTTTGCATTCATTAAATTCAACTAGATAGAAAGGTGTAGTCAGTGAGCAAAACAACTAAAGATTTAATATTGTAAGAGGATCTATTTCAAATGTGCCAATGTTGGGGTTTTTTTTATTATTATCAGTTGTAATCTGCTAATTTGTTACAACAGGTGTAAGTCACAAGCTAAGACATCCTTCTTAAACAACAGTTGTGAGCCTTTACTGTTCACGAGGGATATCAACATTATTGTCCAGCTCAAACAGAAAAAGAGAGCTTCCATCAACAGATGTCAAAACAGATAAGCACAGATTTGACATGCACTTGTAGAACTATCACCTGCTATCAGTACTGTAGTGACAGCTTTATGGTGAGAATGTCAACAGATTTAATCGTGCTCTGTTGCTCAATTGAATTCAATAAACATATGTCTTTCTGACACACAGTAGGTGTTTATTGCTGCAATGTTTGTATAATGATCCGACTAATAAGTGTGCAGATTCTTTTCTTTCTGTGTAGGTATATTCATATTCCATTTAAGCACACTATCATAACATTTTCCAGTGAAATTACACATTTTTAATTGATGCTATAGATGTGACAGGAGAAAAGAAGATGGGAATGCACTGCAATAAAAAAAAAAAAAAACACCCTGTGGTGACAAAGATGGAGATAGCTAATAACACAAGTTTTCTATGGTTTCAGGATGTCTACGACAAATGTCTTTATGACAACTGCTTTTTAAAATAAACAGGCATTGCAAAGGCACCTATTAATATCTTCCCAGTGTCTGGTAGGGTATCACACTATTAAAAATCACATTATTTGTAACTACAGTAGAAAATACTCATGCCGCTTAAGATAACAGAGGTGCAAGGACAACATACAAAAGAAAAAGGTATCTTGACAAAATACAAGGGGAAAAAACAAAGCCTAGGTGCAGGTAGATAAAAGCCTGCAATATTTTCTGTCATGAAGGCCTTGTGAAGGCAGAAAAGAGGGAGGGGAGAAAGTAGGGAGGAAGATTTATATCTAAGATTAAATAGAATAATTTAATTTGGTCTGACTCCCTGTTAAATCAGATCTTTCTTTTGTTGACCACTACCTCTTGCCTGGTTTTTTTTGTTTGTTTGTTTGTTTGTTTGTCTGTTTGTTGTTTGGGGGGGGGGTTTGTTGGGTTTGGGGGGTTTTTTTGACAGGTTCTAGATCTCCTTTCGTATATTGGTAACAATAAATTCCATTAAAATTACTATTGGTCCGTTTTAGATTTTCTTCCAATTATCTGTATGGAGACAGTGCTACCACCACAAAGACCACAGTCATAATTTATTAGCCTTTTAATACACTTTACAGCTTGCCCTATTTTTGAATAAAGGAATTTCCCCACGAAATCCCCAAAGAACAGCGAGCATAAAATATGTTTTAGGCCTTCTGTTCCTTGAAGTATCAAGATCTCTCATTGTTTACCCCTATGATTTTTAGAAAATATCCCTAAAAGATACTTTGAAAAATAATCTTTTAAAAGCTTTTGAAAGTGTTAAACTTCTCAAGTATTTTTTTCCATCCAATAATTAAAATCTCATAGATAAGTATATCAGTTTTCAAATAAAAATTACTTAAACTATAAAAACTGACACAGTCAAAAGAAACAGCCCAATATTCTCCCCAAGCAAACAAGCCAGTAGTTCTGAAAGGAAGATAAATTCTAAAGCCAAAATTCCCATGCCTTTCATTAGTAAAATGTTTCTTTCCTTGTGGATTGTCTGATGTCTAACAGAACAGCTGTTCCTCTGCAGGGCACAGACATTGATCTCTCTCCTCTTCTGACACAGAACCTAAATATCTTTAAGACTTGTACAACTAAAAATAAAAATGGCTAACAGGATCAAAAGTTACCAATGTGGAATAGAGGAGGATACAGATAGAAAGAGCAATTTTGCTAGCTTCATTTAAGAAACCTACCAAAAATTACAAAGGCATTCCTATCATTATAGACAGGAGAAAAACTTTTAGACCACTTTTACTATGAGAATAAAATTATCTTTCAGAAAACATACATTAAAATCAGGGTTTGAGAAAGATAGAAAGATACTCTGTTTCACAAGAATGCACTATTTATTCAGGCATTATCCTTCATATAAGTCAGAAGACAAAATCATTATCTTTACTTAAAACCTATATGCATAGGAAACATGAGAAATTACATACATATTCATCATTAATTACGATAAGCAAGCTCTACTACTGTGTTTTTATACAATATTATGTAAAGGACTATTTGACTGTCTTTGACTAGAAACTTCATCAACATGGTAGTTACTTAGATAACTTGATATATCTTTTCTGTTCAAAACTGCACTATTAATGGAGCTAACATTTATGGTTTATACAAAGGATATTAGTATACTAAGCCTCAGGGTTTACCTAGATCAAGAATACTAAACAAGATCTATCTCTCTCTTAATTAGAGCACTGAACTGAACTTTTCAACTTGGTATTTAATATTTCAGGCTTTCCTGGAAAATAACATGCATAAAGTAAATTATTTACAAATGGATATATAACTGGATAGAAAAATCAGGGACTCAAAGTAGCTGCCAGAGACATTTTTAATGCAGTACAATTGCTGGTCTCATCCTTGTTTATTTGTTATGTTTTGAAAAATAAAGGTCTTGCTGAGTTTCCTATCATCAGGATGTAGTGGAGAATGGAATTGGTTCAGCACCACAAAGAAAAAGAAGAGCAATGCAGTCTTTTGATTGTAGAGGATAATCTATAAACACAAGGAACAAAGTTGACCCTCGATGTGATCTCTGTTCACCTCTGACAAGGGATGGCAATCTAGAGATATCGTTATAGGGTACAAAGCAGCTTTTAGGAAAGGTTCCTAAAGGAAATCATTCTTCTATTCAGCCATGTTGCTATAGAAACAGAACCAATCAAGCCTGTTCACAAAGGCTTTTATGCCAACTTCTGTTAGCAAACTCATAGAAAAAGTGTAACTCAAACTAAATTAACACAATAGTCATTAAGCTATTAAGATAGGTAAAAGAAGGACATAATTTACAAACAAATGTATCACATCTTGCCTCTTAAATACACAGCTTTTAAGGTATAAATTAGCTTATTTCAAGGGTTAACTGCCCACTGCTACAGCTCACTATCTTGTATTTTCATGTAATCTGAGAGAGCACAATTTATATAGAATGTTGTTGCCAAATTAACTGGGTCACAAGCTATACATTTTTCTCCTGTTTCCTCCTCCCAGCCACTAAAGCAAGGTTGTATCATAACCCATCATCTTTCTAAACTTCATTCCTTCAGAGTACAGCTTTCATCAAGACTTCTGCTAAAAAAATCCTGAGGAAGTTTATATCTACCCCATCATATCTTTAAAGTATTGATTCTACAGAAACTTACAGCAACTACTGCCACTACATAAATTAAAAGGGCACTTAGTGAAAATGGTTTTCCAAATTAACATATGGCAAATTTCCCATAACTCCCCACCCACTGTACAAGAATACTAAACTAATACTAATACTAAGAAGATATTATGGGCGGCAGAATCTGGATCTTGGTATCTAATATGAGAGATGAGTTTTGTGTCTGTGGCATTCTTGGATGATGATTAAAACTCATGTAGGATTAACACAAAATTGCAGATTACATGTTGCTATACAGACTACTGCAAATTAGAGAGTTTGTTAGAAGACATACAAGAATCTCTGCCTCCTTTAAACTGCTAATCTCATCTCGTTGTCTAGTCCTAGTTCAACTCAAAACATACTACATAACTATTTCAGTTCAGGATTCTTAAAGAGCAAACTACCTTCTTGCCACACAAATGAACTCCAGGATTTCCCTTTCCATTCCCTTCACCCAACCCAAAAGGTTTTAATAGTTATCACCATGAGTACCATACCAAAACAGAGAGACTTTAGGCATATCCTAAATTCGTTAGTTTTTAGCAACAAAAATTTAATTAATATTTGGAAATTAACCTAATTAGTTGTGGGGTTTTTTTTATATTAACTTAATTTCATTTCTTTTGAGATATAAAAGATTGAGTTTCATCCTCCAGGTCTGATTTAAATGAAGCATGAACCTGAGTGGATTCACCCACACACCAAATGAATGGCCAGTAGGTTAAGGTTCTTCACAGTGAAATGTTTTCCAAAAAACTTCTAAAATTACTGATTTAGTCTTTGTATTTAATTTCTGAAATGTCAAAAAAACCCCACCTCTAAAACACCAGTACAAGGCAAATATTCCCATTCTTCATCGATAATTATAAATACAAGGAATGTCCTGGATAATTTAAAACCTATAAAACTCTGACGATTACTTTTGTTTAGAAATTTTTTAGTTGTTTGTTTTTGTGGTTTCCCCACCCGCTCCCCAAGCAACACCAGAAAACTGAGGTTCATCAGTTATAAAGCAATTTAAAAAGTAGGTTTGACAATGTGTTGCTCTTCTCCAAAAAGACTCAATTCAAGCAAAAGTCAACAGACTTTTTAATCCATAGGTGGTCTGCAGTGATGTCCATTTTATACATTAAATCTGTAGATTATAGTTTGCCGTTTCTGACTTCAAAACAGGTTATCAAAATATGCTGTTTAAACCGTAAGAAGGCTGGGCCTACCATATCTACTGCTAAGCATGGTGTGCAGAACATCTGGAATACCAAACATGTTTTATATTATTATAGCATCAGAATGTTCCAGATCCCAAGAAAGCAATCCTGGGGTCATGTCTCCTTTTCCTGTCAGCAGGATGGAGCTCAAATTCTGCAATTTATACTAAAGCCTCAGCTCTATAACTGACAGCTTGAGTGTCAGTGCCCCCCACAGCTCAGAGTATTTTGCTTACCCACTCCAGGACAGTCGAGAAGTGAAAAGACGAGGCTTTAAATTCAACTGTATTTTTATAACTTAAAAGGTTTTTATCTAGTTTTATAAATAACATGGAAATTTACAAATGGTGTGAAAGGAATAGAGGTAGTGTCCTTTGCCCGAAAGTTTACAAAATTGTGGGTAAATTAGAGCTCATATTACTTTATTTAAAAGAAAAGAAAAATTATCTAACCTCATACACTCAAGATAACTCTGATCCCCAAATAAAATCTACCAACAACCCCTAGTCAATGTTCCCACAGCACCTTTTTTTCCCTAACTGCCATTATGAGACTAGGTTTCTCCTGGAAAACAAGCAGGCCTCTTTCTTTTACACAAATATTGGTTTCCTTACAATTATTCCCTTTCCCATTCTGCTGTTCCTTGCCCCAAGGATAACTTCGACTATCCAACACTTTTCAAATTGTAAAATGGTCAGCACTCAGAAGCTTCACCTTTGCTATTTCAAATTTGGTCAACCGTTCTGTTGCAGAGAAATATTCTGAAATACGTGCTGATTTTGATGGTGTTTGTACTTCAGATTAAACAGAAAATGTTTTATCAATTGAAATAAGTTCACCTAGCCCTGGACTACACTCAGTGATATTATAAATACCAAGCTTTTACTTCATGCCTTTCTACCAATTTCCTGCTCCTGACAGAAATAGAAGAGAAGAAAAAAGTGGAAAAAAACTTCTTCCATGAAAACTTATGCATTACTTCTTAAGAATACTTTGCCATTAAAATTTATAATTAAATATCTTGAAAACATTTGAAATAGTTTGCATTTGATTTTCAGAAGAGGAATTTAAGAATTTTTAAAGCATCAAAAATACTCTGATGTCAGCATAAAAGACATGTATGAGACTGGAGAGAGAAAAGAAGAATACCTGCAGATCATAACTGTTCTGCTGAACAGAAGAACATCCATTGGTCTCTGAGACCCAGGAATAATTTGGTTGTAGTTTGGAATAGAAGGGTAAGAGTGTTCTCTATTTGTAAATGACATCAATAATTTAAAAATTACTGAGAACAGCTTTCAAATTGTATTATGTTGAAGTATTTCAAATAAGCATAACTATGCAAAGAGGAAGACCTTTTAGTGCAAGGAATATTTTCGTGAAATTGCAATCTCATCTGATGACTATGTATACATGAGTGGCAGGCGGGAAGAGCATCAGCTCTTTTTGCTTTCAAGTCTGTGTAGACAGCAATTATTTATGGCTTGGAGCTTTAATGCTTTTCAGATTGCACAGGGTTTTATTTGTTGGCAAAACAGCCATTTAAATTGTGTTCTTAAGGGTCATCTGCTCCAGCAGCTAAACAAGCAGCTACAATTGGAAAACACTGTCCCAACAACTCTGTTTTAATGAAGTTAATTAATCTAAAGCCTCTGAGGACTGTGCTCCCTCTAGAGGTATAGTTGTATGTTCCTTAATCGCTTGCAGTGAAATCCTCCAAGAAACCTGAGGACTGGGTCCAGTCCCTCTATGACTGCACAGAATCAGAATTAATCGTGTACCGCTCAGTTGTTTTCGCTCACAACAAAAGGAGATTCAACATTATTTCTCTAATCTAGCTTTCATTGTGTTCCCTTTTAAAATTATGTGCTTTGGAAACATGTTTTTCAAAAACCTACCTGCAACAATTAAGCCAAATTTATTTTGATATAGCAGAAATATTCCACTCAAGTATTGTATTTGCCTTTATTCAGATGATAATGTCTAAAACCTAAACTGACTGGATGTTAACATATTTTTGCAAAAAATTATCCCTAATGATGACATAAAAAAGCAACAACTCTGGAATAGCCTGTTGTACTTGTGAAAGCCTCCATGAAATAGGAGGGCTTTTTTTTTTTTTTTCATTATTTACAGTACTGAGATAAAAGACACTCACAAATATTGTCAGTGAAACGTTTTCAGAGTTTTTATGTCTTCTGACACAAAAGCCAGAGAAACTTGTCTTTCGGGGCCATTTTGTTTATGGATTAGATTAGATATTTTTTGTTAGAAGAAGCTAAATCTCTACACACATGTCTACATGCATCAGACACCAGCAGAAAACATTTTCAAAACAGTTCAAGGATAAAATATTATCAAATATACAAATTGTCTCCTTTCTGACCCTTTGCTCCTAGGTATCCTCAGAGTTATTAACTAATCCAAGTTCTGAATGACTGTCCTGAATTTCAGAGGCAATGTTTCTTTTATCAAAGTATGTCAGAATGTATGTTTCTTTTATTAAACTATTTTTGTACTGACTGGAATGTAGAGAGTTCATTTTCTTCACAGCAGACTATATAATGCTGTGATTTGGACCTGTGACTTAAACAATGTTGATAACACTCTTGTGGTCTGGCTCTTGCTGAGCCACACTTGCACAGTGTAAAGACTTTTTCTTTTCCCCATTCTGCCCTGCAGCAAGTAGGCCAGGATGGCCAAGAAGCTGGGAGGAAACACAGCAGGGACAGCTGACATCAAATGACTAAAGAGATACTCCAAGTCATATAGCATCATGCTCAGCAATAAAAATTGAGGGAAGAGGTTTTTGGTAGGGAGGTAGCCATTGCTCAAAGACTGTCTGCATATCAATATACTTCTGGAAGGAGGTGAGTGACTGTCTTTGTATCACTTGTTTTGGTTTTTTTCTTCGTATTCCCTTCACTAATTAAACTGCCTCTATCTCAACACACAGGTTTTCTCACTTTCACCTTTCCTATTATCTCTCCCAGATCAGTGGTGGGTTAGAGGAGTGACAGCGAGGCTATTTGATTCTTAACTGCTAGTCAGGGCCAACCATCAACCCACTTCCATTATAAAGTTCAATAAAATTTCACAGGAGAGGAAAAAAAAAACAAACCAAAAACCAACAAACAAAACCAACTAAACAAACCAAAACAGTGTACTCCTCCAAAATTAACAAAACTACCACTGTAAAATCTAATTTTTGAATCAGTGTTTACTGAAGTCAAGAGTTTTTCTCCGTGAAAGCTCAAGGAAATAACTCAAGGTAGAAATTAATATTCTCATACAAAAGAAGTAAATTAAATGAACTAACATTTCGGAAATGACAGGCTCTAGATCACATTTAGATAAATATAACAAGGTAGATATCAGAACGTATAAGATCAGCCTAACAGTAAATTAGCTTTGCTAGAAATTAAGACCCTTATGGAGTCTGCTTCCTAGTATCACACAAGATCACATGAATATACACATACAACTGCATTATATTGCAAATACTTCTTGGATCTTATCCTTTCTTCTATGAGAGAAAATAAAAAACCTGCAGCTAAATTATCTATAATGATGCATTTCATCAACACAGTTGGATATTGTTACTGACAATGAGACCGTCTGAGTGAATTGTGAGGATGGACATTTCAGCAAAAGCACTGCTAATTCAAAAGAATGAAAACAAAAATTCTATTCATAAGGTCTTTGTATATTCAAAATGTTTCTACAAAAAGCAAACAAAACCAAAAATTTAATCAATATTTAAAGTGATATTATATATGATGTGGAAGCATAAAAAATTATCATCTGTGAGGGTTCTGTCTCAAAAAAGGTGATATATATTATTTCTATTTCCAAACTATTATCATTTATTCACATCACAAATCAACTTTCAGGAACAGTTACGCTCCTTTCTAACACAAATGATAAATGTAATCCCACTTCTGAAAACTCTTCTCTCAGTGAAGACTCTATGCCAACAGCTAGTGCTTCTGAGTACGTAATGCTTTTCTTGCATATTTCCATGACTCAAGACATTGTATCAACCAACATATTTGAAAGCAATGCCATGTATATTACAGAATGAAATATATTACAAGACGCAGAGGCTACAAATTACTTTCAAATTCCAGTTATATGACAAATATTTTGGTTCTCAAATTAATCCAAAACCAAAGATGAGTCTGTGCCCATTGCCTCTGGTCCTTTCAGTGTGCACCAATGAAAAGAGTCCGACTCCGTTGTCTTTGCAAATCTCCCTTCAGGTATTCACAGACATTGGTAAGATCATCCTGAGCCTTCTCTTCTCCAGGCTAAACAGTCCCAGCTCTCTCAGCTTCTTCTCATATGACAGATGCTCCAGCCCCTTCACCATCTTAGTGACCCTTTTCTGGATTCTCTCCAGTATGTCCATGCCTCTTTTGTAGTGGGGAGCCCAGAACTGAACAGAGTACTCCAGGTGTGGCCTCACTAGCACTGAATAGATAGGAAGGACCAGCTCCTTTGACCTGCTGGCAGCACTCCTCCTAATGCAGCTCAGGATACTGTTAGCCTTCTTTGCAGCAAGGGCACTTTGCTGGCTATGTTCTGCTTGGTGTCCACTGGGTCCCCCAGGGCCTTCTCAGGAAAGCTGTTTTCCAGCCAGCCTCCAGCATGTAATGGTACATGGGGTATTCTTCACCAGGTACCAGACTATGTAATGCCCTTTTCTAAACTACATGAGGCTCTTGTTGGAAGTCTTCCTTACTCCAGACTTCCTTACTCAGACTGATCTCTGGGACTTGGATTTCTTAAAGGCTGGTCTTGCTAGTAAAGACTGAGGTGAAGAAGGCATTCAGTACCTCAGCCTCTTCTATTCCCTGTCACCTGGGCCCCTTCCCCATGTGGACAGCAGGCTCACATTTCCCCTACTTTTCCTTTTGTTCCATGTACTTATAGAAGTCATTCTTGTTGCTCTTAACATCCCTCATCAGATTCAATTCCAGCTCGGTTTCGGCTTTCTTCACTATGTCTTCACATGCTTAGAGACAGTATCTCTGTATTCCTCTCAGGCTACCTGTCCCTGCTTCCACTTTCTGTACAGCTCCTGCTTATGTTCCAAGTTTTGCCAGAAACTGCTTGTTCGTACATGCAGGTCCATGTGATCTCAGCACTGAGATCAGTTCCAGAGTTTTGATCATAAAACTTTTATGTGAATCTTTCATGAATGGTTCTGTTACTTTGTTTCTTGTTAACAAACTTCTTAAACAATGTGGTTTAAAATTGCAGTCAACATTTTTCAAACCCATCCTCCTCTTCTTCGGGAAAGACAGCATGAACAACAGTTTATCACCAGTTCATAAAGCTTTAAAAACTTTTATCTACTACATGTTGTGTTAAAATGCATTTGTCTTCTTGATAAAAAGATAGTGGTTTGTTTGGGTTAGGGTTTTTGTCCGTCTAGCTAGCATGTGGTCATAGAGCATTTTCTTCCTGATTTTCACACTTACTATTTTAAGTTTCTAAAGCTTGTGACAAGTCACTTTACTAATTTTATACTACATTATGGAAAAAAAGGTAAGATGTTGTCATCTTCCATCTTGGTTACAAGATCATAACAGCTTACGTTACAGTGTATTAGCACAATCAGTGAAAGGTATCAGCAGTAAAGGTAATGTAGGATAAAATTTCTTCTCACTTACTGCTAAAAACTTCCACATGAACTACATGTTAGTAACTGATACAGTTACATCACTGAAGCACCTGCTGTCTGTGAACGTATAGGATCTTTACAGAAGCACTCGTTCATAGCATATCACAATTTAGATAAATGGAAATATAAATAAACATGGATGTTTCGATATTTACCAGATCTTCTACTGATCAGCCTGTCATATCTATGTTCTACATATAAATTTTAACCTAGTTTTACCTAGCTGGACAAATACTACCTAGCTCCTAAACCTTTCTACTCATTTATTTATAAGATGAAGCAAATGCTAAGCTATTCCTTTCCACTTGAACAACTACTATGTTAATACTTGTTCTAGATCTACTGTACTGTTATAAAAATGCTGCTGGACTGGTAGCATGTTCTTATCTTACTATAATCATGTGGAACTTTGCCCTATGAGACTACAGTCTGAAATTCTATCTTCATTTTCTGGTCATCTGAGCTGTTGCAAATTATTATTTTTAAGGCTTCAAAACCAATCCTTTCAGAACAGAAAATGCCACATTTAAGAAGGGAACAGATCTTTTCCCTAGCTTCATATTTTAAATAGACTGTACTCATACCAGCACAGGAAATTGCTGAGAACTGATTTATTTATTTTTAATTAGGAGTTTTGATGACAATAGCAGTCATTTATTTTTAAGACTATTATCTTATTTTGTTTAAATTCACTATAACTATCCCAGTACTTAAGCATTATAATAAAAGTTATAAAATTTCATTCTGACTTCTTTATGATATGAAGAAATTTAACTTATATTCTGTTTTAGTATGATTCTGAGAACAAACTGTATAAAGAAGTGGAAATATGAAAATTCAAAACTGTCATCTCTCACTTTGAGTTAAAATTATCTATTTGCTTACAAAAAAAAAAAAAAAAAAAAAAAAATGAAAGTATTCTTCCCACCACTTATTTCTACTGCTCTCATTTCATTATTCTGCAAAATCTTGTGCAGTATTTGTATGAGTA
>NW_010291060.1:0-1108 GCF_000700745.2 Antrostomus carolinensis | reverse complement strand
TACAAGGCCAGTTATTTTTCAAAATAATGAAAGAATATAAAAAACATATCTGAAAATTATTTCAGTCATGATGATCAATTCCTTTGTTATATATCAAATGTCATTAATCTAGTGTGAATTTTAAATTCAGTTACTTTTCACAAAAACAACAAATTTTCAAACTGAACTTCCTATAAACATTTCCCAGCTCCACAAAAGCAGTGTACACTTCTTAAATAACTTACAACACTTTGACTACTGGAATGTTTAGTATAATATTGTTGATTCAAAGGAAACACAAAAGTATTCTTAGGTAAAGGATGTCTTTACCATAGTAATTCAGCATTATGCTCTATCACATTTTGCATTATTATGGACCTTGTTCTTACTAACAAGGAAGGGCTGGTTGGGGAAGTGAAGATTGGGGGCAGCCTTGGTTGCAGCAACCATGAGATGGTGCAGTTCAGAATCTCATATGGAAGATGCAAGTCAAAAAGTAGGGTTGCAACCCTGGACTTCAAGAGAGCCAACTTCGACCTCTTCAAGGACCTACTTGGGGATATCCCATGAACTAGCGTGTTGGAAGGTAAGGGGGCCAAAGAGAGCTGGTTAACATTCAAGTACCACTTCCTCCAAGCTCAAGACCGGTGCATCCCTAAGAGAAAGAAATCAGGCAAGAGTAGCAGGAAACCCACATGGATGAGCAAGGAGCTAATGGAAAAACTCCAAGGGAAGAAGAAGGTCCATGAAATGTGGAAAAAGTGTCTAGCTACTTGGGAGGAATACAGGAATGTGGTCAGGGCCTGCAGGGATGCAATTAGGAAGGCTAAGGCCCACTTGGAACTAAATCTGGCAAACGAGGTTAAAGAAAAAAAAAAGTTTTTTTTCAAGTACATCAATAACAAAAGGAAGACCAGGGAAAATGTGGGCCTGCTGTTGAATGAGGTGGGTTCCCCAGTAACAGGAGACACTGAGAAGGCAGAGATACTGAACGTCTTCTTGGCTTCAGTCTTTACGGCTAAAAGTGGCCCTTGGGAATCCCAGATGCTAGAGGGAAGAGAGAGTCTGCAGAGAGGAAGACTGGCCCTTGGTTGAGGAAGAGCCTAAACAAAATCAATATACACAAATC
>NW_010291059.1:0-10864 GCF_000700745.2 Antrostomus carolinensis | reverse complement strand
TTTTTTCTCTTCCCTTTTATTTTCTTAATTACGTTATTATAGAGGCGTTACTGGTGGGCTCGGCCTTGGCCAGTGGTGGATCCATCTTGGAGCCGGCTGGCACTGGCTGTGTGGGACATGGGGGAATATTCTGGCAACTTCTCACAGAAGCCACCCCTGTGCCCCACCCACTACCAAAACCTGGCCACACAACCCCAATACACTCCTAAAAGCAGTTAGGCTAAGCTTGGTTTTTCTTTCGTGGCTTGATGCTTGCCGGCTTTCCATTATCCATCCTCTGGTCCTTAACGCTTTGTGAGGAAAAAGTATTTTGCCTGGGGGAGGAAACAGAGAGGAGGGTGTGTGTTGTTTTTTTTGTAACTAGGGTTTGTTTAAAATCCCTACAATTATTTTGGCTTACATTAGTCATTGAACAGCTCTTTATTTTAAAGAAGCTTGAAAAGGTTGTGCTATATTGAGAGTATGATGTGTATCTTTCTGATGACTTGAAATATTTTTAAGACTGGAACAGACCATTTTTGTCTGTTGTTAGAATAACCTTTTGTTTAACCTAGGCTTTAAACCAGCGCTCTTCATTTTACGTGTGAACCTCAAAACTTTTACTGATCATTAAAGATCATGATGAAACATTGTGCTTAGAACTGAGTTGATGCTGGTTTTGTTGGTAGCAAGTTTCAAAACCATGCTTTACTAAAAGCTCTTATGTTCCTAAATGGCTTTATAATTAACTCTGCATTTAACTTGTGAGGTTTATGAACCAAACTGATTTGAACAATGAGTTCTGAATTCAAGACAAAACATGCTGTGGTGGAGTTTGCAGCTCTTGCAGCTCACACCTCATTGTTAATAGGAGTGGCTGCAATTTATAGTTTGGTTTGTTTTGGTTTTTTTTAGTGGTTACTTCAGATCTTGAGAAGTTGTATATTGTGTTTTGTGCAGAAAGTGAGGAAGGGTTTCTGATTTTTTTTTAACTGAGTGATTGCTAGATGTGCCTCTGCATGCATCCTGTAGTTGAAGTACACAATATAAGAGTATTCCTCTTTAAAGTCTTGAGCAGACAAGCAAAGGTGCCAAGATATAATCTAGAAAACAACTATGATACATTTTTATGCAATAGTGTTGCTGATGTGTGTGCTGTTTTTCTTTCAGGCTACAAAAATAATGTGGGGTTGTGCCCTAAAAATAATTCAATACACTTGTCTGAATCATTAGAATTATATGGAGTAAACCAACTTGAGATATGACTTCTGTTTTGAAGCTGCAGTTTGTTTATAAGCAATGTGTTTTTAGTAATGAGATGCTGACTAGCATTTGTGTCTCTAGAGAAGAAGAGGAACGTCTGAGAAATAAGATCCGAGCAGATCATGAAAAGGCTCTGGAAGAGGCTAAGGAGAAATTGAAGAAATCCCGTGATGAGATTCAAGCTGAGATTCAGACAGAAAAGAACAAAGTAGTGCAAGAGTTGAAAAAGAAAGACAGCAAGCCACTGCCCCCTGTTCCTTTACCAAATCTTATAGGGATAAACAGTGGAGAGCCAGCAGACCCGGATATCCAAGAGAAGAGGAACAAAATTAAAGAGGTAAAAAATGATCATGATGTGGTCCTACCCATTCTTGTATCTGATAAGTTATGTATATGGTGTTTAGTTTCTGTTATTATTTATATATTAAAAAAAATCCAAACAAGACTACAAATCTTTTTAATAAACAGTAAGCTAAAAGTGCACATCAAGTATTAATGAACATCAGCATTATTGCATGTTTTTCCCTGGTGTTGAGGTGTTAATATTTCACTGGATAACAACTTACAAATTATTTTAAGGATTTCTTCAACCTAGTGGTATGGGTTGAAAGTGAGTTTGTCATCAACACATGGAATAGCAACAAGGGAATCTTTAAAGCAGAGCCTGACTTTGTCAGGTTCCATTCAACTAATGGGTTATGTTAGTGTGTCACAAGATATTTTTAAAAGTTTAAGTGGGTTGAAAAGATAAGGGGGGAAAAAAAATGACCTGCTGCTAAAATTTACAAATTACCAAATTATCACATGCTCAAAAATTAAGTTTTAAGTGAGTCTGAAAAAACTAGGAGTCATTTAAATAGATTGCCTCATTTACATGTAAAACATTCAAACTAAGACGTTGGCTTAGGCTTTTGTTTTTGTGGCAGCCTGTGCTGTAGGAATTGCTGTTTCTGGTCTTATCCTTTCCATTCCTGATTGACCATGAGATTCGTTGCCATCTTTTGACCTGGCAATGCCAATTTCCTATGTTTATCACCAAGCATTTTTGAGTCTGTACTTCTAATATGGCAGAAATGTTGTCAGGCATTATTTTTCTTTTTCTTTTTTAATTTTTTTCCCTGCAGTCTGATTAGTTTTATGTCTAAAAACTGGGTTAGCAAGCAGAAATGGTTCAGACCAGAGGTGAATAAGTGCAGCTTCTGTAATTAAAGAACATTCAGGACTACAGCACTTAGTAGTTACACCAGCTAAATAATCTTTTAAATTGTAATCTGACTTTAGTTAGCTCATAAAACCAAACAAAAATAAGTCAGTCATACGCTTGTCCTCATAATAGAAAGGAGTTGCAGCTGGAGTGTGTGCCACGCTGTGGGTAGATGACCCAAGTTGGAATTTTACTTTGAATATTAATAATGACTAGATGAAATCCACTCTGGTCAAACAATGAACAACTGCTTATGGTACATGAGTGGTACAACATGGAGCTGTATCACTATTTGAATCTCTTGAGTAGCAAATCCTTCCCTGGAAGGTGTGCCCATTCTGTTAGTTACTATTACAGAAGTACTTTTAACTGAGGAGTTGTGTGGAATATTGGAGCTTCTTGATCCTCCTTGGTTAGGGCTGTTGCCCAAAGGACAGCACTGAATTGTGGGTTTCAAAAGGCTCTACTGCTTTTCAAAACTGTGTCCTCAAACATTTTCAGTGAGAATATACAGAGAATCTTGCTTTTCAAAGTGTCTTCTGTAGAGTGAAGATGAATGGTGAAAGATACAGTCATGTAGTAGTCAAGACCTCTTAATTTTAACTAGAAATACTTTTGAGTTTGCCACAGATGGATTTAGTGGGTAGAATAAAATTGAGTTGACCAAGTAATGTGAAACTACTGAGCACAACTAACGATGACGAACTAGCTGGAAGAAATAATCAACTAAAGTTTCTATAGATCAAGACTGGAATTGAGGGGAAGGTTGAAAATTACTATTTGCATTTCTGAGATTGTTTTGTCAGAATGTAGACTGAGAGGAGGTGAGAAGCTATAGGTTAATACAAAGTGGCAATTTTCTTGGTGACATGAATAAGTAGTAAAGTTTGGACAATTCTTGCTTATCTGAACCTGAAGGTATAGCAATTTGTGAATAAGGAATCCAGGGTAGTATTTCTGACATGCAAGATGTTGTGGTTGCCTGGATTGAGACCAAAAAAATAGCTCAGGGAAACTCCTAGCTCTTTGGAGGCTGCATATCTGGTTTAAAATTCCGGGTGGTTCTGAGAAGACATTTGGCTCATGCCTTGGTTTACTTTTAAGTGTCCTGATGCATATTTGAGGAACTTCATTCTCACAGAACAGCCTTAGGCTGTTTAAATTCTCAAAATGAATTAATTTATACAGTCTATTTTGCCTAGTATCAAGTGGTGAAAAACTATGTAGAATTGGGATGACTATTGGGGACAATTTGTAACATGCCCGTGGGTCTTTACAGTTGGGAGAAAAGACTGGAAAATTTTCAAATGGGCATCTAGTTTCTATCACTTTTACAGAAAAGTTATTACTACTTTTTCTTTCCAAAGAATATCTTTGTGAAGTCTTTTTTTTTTTTTAACAGGTCTTTGTATAAAAAGTGGATTTGTAGTACTTAAATATTTTAAAAATATACATTTTGATTTTATTTTTTCTTAAATTGCATATAGAAGTAAAAAGAATTTGCATGATGCTCTTAAGAGAGCTTTGTAAAATGTTTCAAAGCTTTAAATAATAGGAATATTTACTGCACATGGAGAGGGAGGCTTCTTAAGGTTGTGGAATAAACAAGGAGCAGAATCTGCATCTCTTGGTTTTGTTTTTGTGTTTATTTATGTTTAGTATTACACTGTATTCTCAATTTTAACTAATTCACAGAATTGTATAATATGTCTGTATTCTTCTAACAAGCTATTAATTCACTTATTTCAATAAGGACCATTTAGTAGTTGGCTGATTATTTTAGATGCACAGTAACAACTTTGATAAGTAAAGGTTTTCCACCTGCTTACCATACATGCTTTCTAGAACTTTTCTAGTATATTAGCTTGCTGTTCTAGCTTTTAAGAAATGATATGGTTTTTAATTAACTAGTATTTTAAGAGTAAACACATTTGAAGATTATTCTTGCTGCTACGCTTTAGCTTTGTATTAATACATTTTAGTGATTTTCATACCAATTAAAATATGAGAAAATGTTTTGATTTTTTTTTTTTTTTAAAGAGAATAGATGTAACTTGTATAGTTTTTGAAAAAAAATTAAGATGTGCCTTTCTATTGTGGTCAAAGTACAGAAATTAAGAACAAAACTCATCTTTTGGAAGTCATTGGCTTCCTTTCCAGGATAAATTAGATTAGACTGCATGAGTGCTAGGAACTTTTGGCACTTAATTTCCATTATTATGTTCTTTAAATGGTGTTCAGAATATGATTTTTTTTTTCCTGCAGTTTAAGTGTAATCATTACAGACACTGCTGCTTTTTTTTTTAAATGAGTTTTGTTTCCTTGAGGAGTTAAATTTTACCCAGTCAAATACAGAAAATTTTCTTATTCTTTTCACTCTACTCAGGGTTCAGGTTATCTTTCATTTGAGCCTAAGACTTCACAGTATTACCTTACTGCTAGCATTCATTTAGGTTACTTGTTAAAATAGAGTATTTCACCCAATAATGGTACTAATCCCATTCAAGGTTTTATTTATATATATCTTGTTCTAAACATTTAAATGTTTATTTTGAGGTCTTCAAGTGTTGAAGGCCATGGGTCGGAGAAGTGTTGAAATTATGGATGTGTAAGTTTTACATCCAAGTCCGTATGTATTGTATTAGATACAGTGTTGGTTTTGCACTTGTACTGACTACAGAGCTCTGGAGGTGGACATCAGGGACCCAGGGGCCTGGGTAGTGGTCTCCTTGATCCTGACAGTAGGGGGAAAAGATGTGAGGAGGGTGGCACTGGCAATGCACATCAGCAGTTGGTTGTAGAGCTTGTGCTGCCAACAGGGTTTTGGGTTTCACAACCAGGGGACCCTGTTTGGCGGGTCTGCCTGGAAGAGATGGGATCCACCTCACTAAGGTAGGATGAAGGCATCTTTGCCAGCAACATGGCTGACCTTGTAAGGAGGGCTTTTGAACTAGGAATGATCAAGTAGGGAGAGAGTAACTAGCAGCCCTGTGAGGGAAAGATTGACAGGGTGGATGAGCAAAGGCCCTGCAGTGATGTGACAGAAAGGGATCACAAAATCAACAAAATAAGGCTTAAGTGGGGTCACCTCTAGCATTTGAATATAAGCAAGGAAGTGCCTGCAAGGCACCATTATGGAGAAATCCCCAAAACCATTTCTGGGAAATCAGCATGTCAAGGTACCCTTCTGAAGTGCACATCCAGTAATGTGTATGACATGGAGAATAAACACCATGAGTCAGAGATCTGTGTGCAGTTGCAGGGCTGTGATCTTGTTGGGAGATGCAGAGATGGATAGAGATGCAGTGGGATAATTTGCATGACTGGAGTGTTGCAGTGGAGAGATACAGACTCTTTAAGAAGAATAGGCCAGGAAAACAAGGGAGTGAAGTTGCCTTTTATGTGAGAGAGCAGCTGGAGTGCTGTAAGCTCTGCCTAGGAGTGGATGATGAACCAGCTGAGAGCTTATGGGTAAGGATTAAAGAGCAGAGTGGTATGGGTGACATTATAGTGTGTGTCTGCTATAGGCCATCTAACCAGGAAAAACAAGTTGATGAGGTCCTCTGCAGACAGATTGGAGCAGGGTCATGTATGCAGCACCTGGTCTTCATGGGAGACTTCACCCAACTCTGTATCTGCTCGAGGCACAACACAGCAGGGCATAAGCAATTCAAGAAGTTTGTGGAGTGCATTAATGACACCTTTCTCTTCCAAGTGATAGTGCAGCCAGTGAGGAGAGGTATGCTGCTAAACCTCATACTCGCAAAGAAGGAGGAGTTTGTTGGGGATGTGAAGTTCAAAGGCAGCCTTGGCTCTAGTCACCATGAGATAGTGGAGTTTAGGATCCTGAAAGGAAGGAGAAGGGGGAAAAGCAAGCTCACAACCCTGAACTTCAGCAGAGTGGACTTTGGTATCTTTAAAGATCTGCTTGGAACAGTCCCTTGGGATAAGGCCCTGGAGGGAAGAGAGGCCCAAGAAAGCTGGTTAATATTGAAGGATCACTTTCACCAAGCCCAAGAGCAGTCCATCCTAATGAGCAAGAAGTCAGGCAAAAATGCCAGGAGCTCTTTCAAAACTCACATGCTGAAAGGAAGCATAAAGAAGATGGAAACAGAGACAGTTAACCTGGGAGGAATACAGAGATACTGTCTGAGCTTGCAGAGATGGGGTTAGGAAAGCCAAAGCCTAACAGCAAGTGAATCTGGCAATGGTCAGAATATACCCTCAGCAAGTTTGCTGATGACAAAACTGGAAGGAGTAGCTGATAAGCCAGAGCATTGTGCTGCCACACAGAGGAACCTCCACAGGCTTGAGAAATGGACTGACAGGAACATCACGCAGTTCAACAAGGGAAAGGGCAGAGTCCTTCATGTGAGAACGAGCAACCCCGTGCACCAATATAAGCTGGAGGTCAACCATTTGGAAAGCAGAAAAGGACTTTGGAGTCCTTCTGGACAGCAAGTTGAACAGTAACCATCACTGTGCACTTAACAGCAAAGAAGGTAAATGGTATCCTGGGCTGCATTAGACAAAGCATTGCCAGTAGGTCGAGGGAGATGGTCCCTCCCCTCTACTCAGCACTGTTGAGGCCACACCTGGAGTGCTGTATCCAGTTCTGGGCTCCCCAGTACAGGAGAGACATGGACATACTGGAGAGAGTCCAGCAAAGGTGGTTAAGGGACAGGCATCTCTCATCTTAGGAGAGGTTGAGAGAGCTGGGACTGTTTGTCCTGGACAAGGAAAAGGGTCAGGGGGATCTTATCAATGGAGATAAATACCTGATGGGAGGATGCAGAGTGGTGCCCATTGACAGGACAAGAGACAATGGGCACAAACTGAAACACAGGAAGCTCTATCTGAACATTAGAAACTCTTGTTTACTGTGAGGGTGACCAAGCACTGGAGCTGGTTGCCTGGATAGTTTGTGGAATCTCCCTCCTTGCAGATACTCATAAGACGACTGGACATGGACCTGGGCAGCCTATTCCAGATTACCTTGTTTGAGCAGGGAGATCGCACCAAATGGTCTCCAGAGTTCCCTTGGAACCTCAGCCATTCTGTGATAGGATGATGTTTGTTGGCTAAGCCTGTCAGCTGGAAGAAGACTTGTCCAGAATGTTATGCAAGCATAGTTAAGTATTAAGAGTGAAAATTTTATTTTCTAAGTTTCAAAGCTAGACTGGAAAAATCTTGAGTTCTCTGGAGCTTTTGTTCTACTACTTGTTCTGTGTTTGTTGTGATCCACAGTCATGCAATTAGGCAATGCTAATTGTACATAGGCTTTTTAAAATTCAACTCAAAGGAGGTGTGGTGTTCACACAAATAAGCTAGCGTTGTGAAGTGACTGAAGCTGATGGCTGTAGCATGTTTGCTTCTTGCACAGTTTAAAAGCTGTTACGTTTAATGAGACAGGATAGCAAGGAGATACCTTATTATTTTCTGATAAGGTGTTTTCAACTGAGGAAAATTTCAGTTCTGTTCCTGCTTGTCATGGCTTTCAGGTAAAGCAAAACAGCTGAGAAAGTCATTCAAGCAAAAGTTGTGAAATGGGCATCCAGGGATCACAGGGGCCACAGTTAAAGATCATTTGCTCCACCTGACACCTGCAGAATGAGTTGCTGTTGAGTTTGGATGCTTTGCACAAGTGAGGAACCAGATCCCGTCTGGGAAGCTGGGGACGTTCTGACTTGAGTTCTTTTGCCAGTGAACTTACTTTGGCCTTCAGCAAAACTTTCAGCGTATCCTCTTTTAAAATACGACTTCTAATATCTTGCCTCTTAGAAGGGGAGGTAGGAAGAGAATTTATTTAATATTGGTGGAGGCAATTTTGGAAATGCTTTTAGAAATGTGCCAAGAAGAGAAGTGATTAAAATGCATTTTCATCATCTGGCTGATGCCAAAGAGGCTGCACATAACATTGAGAAGGAACTCGGTTGTTTTATAAGCAGCAAAACTAATGGTTTCCTATGGATTTTTTACCTAGATCCCCTTATACCACCCTCTGCTCCTCATGCACACGTTGCTGTGAGCACCCTCTTACCTTCCTGTTCGATGTATGAGATGCAGTGTGTTCTGTGCCTGGTTTAAAGCTTCCTGCTTGCTAACTGCTGCCTCTGTGAATGAATAAGGGATTGGATTGGAACTGCCCTCCTCTCAGCTGGTGTACTAATTTGTGTGTGTCTACCTTACTAGCCACAGATAGTTTTTCTTTTTTTTTCCCCACAAAAAAGTAGAGATGTCAAGTATCTTATTCCTCCAACTCTGTAAAATCAGATTTGAAATAAGAGAATGGATTCAAAGGCTATTGTAAATGTATGTGGCAAATGACATGTACAGACAGAAAGGTTGCATAAGGCTTATTCTCTTAAGAAATCAGGTTAAAAATAGCAAGAAAGTGTCCTTTTACCTGAGTCTTGTTTTGTGTGCTTATTGAGAAAAGAGCTGTGCAGAAGAAAGCAATATTTAATCATGTAGAGATCTTTTCATGCTGCATAACTCCTCTTTTCATAGTTACTATTCATACAACTTCCACTGCTAATCTCGTTTATTTATTTATTTATTTTAATAATGATGTTTATGATCTAGCAAAATAGGCTGCCATCTGTGGCTGTGGGACTCTTTTCCAGCATCTAAAACCAATTTAGAACAATTCCATTATTGCTGACACTTTACACTCTTTTTGTTTTCTTAGTTGAACTTACTTGAACTGCTGGTTGGTTAGGACATCAGGTTTTAGTGATACATGTCTGTTAAGAGTTTTGCTCTGTATTCTGTAGCTCATTGTTCCTGGCTTTGATCCCAATAAAAAGGAAGCACAAAAAGTGTTATGACCTATCTTTTTCAGTATTTAAGGTAACACTCCTTGCAGTGTGTGTGTTTGTGTAAAATATATATGCACACACATTTTATATGTAAGTGTGTGTATAAAAAAATGTATTTATTTCTATATATATGTATACACACACATTGTTTGTTTATTAAGTGGTTTTGTTTGCATGCTATTTGGATTCTCAGTGTTCTGGAGTCTCAAGTGTAATTCAGCATGTTGAGAATAGCTAAGTTGGCTTTAAATCAGTTTCACAGCACTTTTTTAATGCTTATCTCATTTTTACTGAATGAGTGTAAAGTAAGGGTGTGTAAAGTAGGGATGGACTCTTTTTCATCAAGCCTGTTGGTAAACTAATTTTCAATGGGTATATTAGAATGAAAATTATGTAGTTAGTGTTTTGGCCAGTACAAGCAAGTTAAGAACGGCCCTGCACAAAGTTGTGCCCCAGCATGTTGAGATGATTGTATAAAGAAATCATTTTACATTTGTAAATCTTTCGTTTATGCCTGCGAGGAGCTTTGTAGCTTGGCATATTTATTTTGCTTGAACAGAAGGATGAAAATAAAGCTCTTAGTGTGGAAGATGCAGTATTTCAGCTGTACATCCTTCATAGGTTGCTTTGGTTGGTAAATTGAAATGTGCTACTAATAAGGAATGCAAGTTTGTGTGTTTGAGGATATTTTAAAAATGAACCTATTTATTCAAGTTGTAGCAATTACAGAGTTCTCCAGCACTCATGCATTATTGGAAGCATGTTAAAAATTCAAGAAGGTCTTCATTATTAAAGATATCTTTTTTCCAGACCACAGTGAGAAGAACTTGTCTTTCAGCAATGAACTAGCAGATTTGCAGTATTTAAAATTCATAAATGCAGAATCAAATCAAGAAAACAAAGAAATGTTTCACTTCTCTGATGTAATCAGCCAAACAAAAATAAGCAAAACCACAGGTAAATTACTTGTCTTCAGAACTGGGTAAATAGAAAAACTCCATGATACGTGCTTGACTATGCTGCCCTTTTTTTTTTTTTTTTTTTCATTCCTATACTATAGAAATTTTGGTAGCAAAAATAATGAATTATGGCTATGTGGAAGAGAGTTTTAAATTATACAAAATCCATTTTACAAGTGCAAATTGTGTTTTCGCAGCTTTGGAGACTTTGGAAAGCAATAGCATTCACTTAAATATAGTAAAAATTCTACTCACTGTTAGTCATCTTTGCATAATTTCTGCTCTAGTCCCTTCTGTGTTTCCCAAAGCAACTTCATGGAATATTCCCCAGTGTGTTCTTTAACATAGATTTTTCTTGATGATGTTTACATCTCAGAATTATTGATGTCATCGATAGACAATGTGAGCTACTTGTAGTTGTTGAGTAACCTCTTATGGTCTGTTCCATTAAGACATAGACCATCTGCATACAATACTGTAATACCTGAAACTTTCAACAGTTTACTCTTAGTTTGCTTTGAGATTTGTATTCTTGATGCGCATTGCTCTTATCACAGAATCACAGAATGGTTGAGCTTGGAAGAGACCTCTGAAGATTACCTGGTCTAACCACCCTAGTCAAGCAGGGCCTCCCAGAG
>NW_010291058.1:12576-24879 GCF_000700745.2 Antrostomus carolinensis | reverse complement strand
GACGTCACAGCCTGGCAGGCAACAGGCTCTGCGCTCCCCTGGGAGGTCACAGCCCGGCAGCCAATAAGCACCCTCCTCCCCCATGAGGTCACGTGCTGCTCCAGGACGTCACACCCTGCCAGCCAATGAGTATCCCACGCCCTTGTGAGGTCATGGACTGCCTTAGGATGTCACATCCTGCCAGATAATGACTGTCCTCCTCCCTGCGAAGTCACAGGCAGCCCTGGATGTCACATACTACTGGCCAATGAGCATCCTGCTGCCTCACGAGGTCATGGGTTGTCCTAGGAGGTCACTCACAGCCAGGCAATGAGCACCTCGCTCCCAGGCTCCCCAGTGAGGTCACACAGCATCTAGTGGGCAGGGACAGTGGCTCTGCTGTGAGGTCACAGGCTTTCTGATGAGGTGACAGCGCGCTCAGCCAACAGCCACCCAGAGTCCCCCAAGGTCACACAGAGCTCAGCCACCAATCATCACTGCAGCTCTGTGATGTCACAGGGACCAACCAGTGAGCTCACGTGCTCTCCCCAAGGTCTGGGCTCAGCCAGTGAGCACCCAGCTTCCTCAGAGAGGTCCCAGGGAGACCATCCAATGAGCAACCTCCCTCCACATGAGGTCACTCAGCGCTCAGCCAACAGGCGTGCCCTCTCTGCATGAGGTCACAGGCTGCCCAATGAGGTCAGAGAGCACAAGTGTCTTTGGGAGAGCACCCAGCCCAGCCAGGGCTCTCACCACAGCACAATCACACCTCACCCACATCCCGCCCATAGTTAACGAGGTGAGGTGATCGTTAACGCTCCCAGTGACTGCAGAGCACAGAGGCAGGTTTGGGGACAGGTCCCCCACTTGGTGACATGGGGCAGGGTGAGCTGCTGGCACCCTGAGGCCCACCCGAGGGTCTTGGCAGCCCACCTGCCCCAGCCGCCACCCCACAGTCCCTTAGATCAGGCCCGGCTGGGGGAGCAGAGGAAGGACCCTCCCCAGGGGACCCCCTGCATTCCCAGGTGCAGCGGGGACATCACCCCACAGGGCTGGGCTGGAGATGAGCTGCTGCTGCAGCATTTAACACCCCAGCCGTGTCAGAGGCTTCTTTTTATGGGCTGTGAGTTGACACAAGCGTGATGCTAAATCCCAAAATAAATGTGAAACTGGGTCCAGTCTCAGCTCTGATTGCACAGAAAGACAAACGGGCTCCAGCACACCCCCAGGCACCAGCCTGGGTGCCCCCTGCACCCCTCCAGCCGTGCCTGCAGCTGGGGCTCGCTGCTGTCCCACTGCGGGCTGGGTGTAATGGGTGTAAAGCTTCTGAGGAGCTGGAATCATCACCCAGCAAGAGTAAGGAGGCTTCAGTTCTGGCAGGGACACAAGTGTGATAAAGCTAAACAAAAACATGTCAGAAGCAAGTTCCAAGGAAGCTGGATTGTGCAGGGATGGAGGGGATCAGGACTGACATGATGGCCAGAGCAGGGAAAAAACAAACCAAACCAAAACACTAACGGTTTTAATTGGGTTTGTTTGTTTGTTTTTCCCAAACACAGAAGACTTTAAACTCAGCAGAGGATTGAGCAGCCACCAGCAGCAGCCTCAGCTGATGCAGTGCCCAGCAGCTGACCCTCCAGCCAAGGCACAGTCTGCCTTAAACATCCCTTGGTGCCAAAACCCAGGACAGCAGTTGAGGTGATGCCAGCTTAGATCATGGGAGATGGAGGAAAACACCACCCAGACACACAGGGGGCAGAGCCAACACCCAGCAACGCCAAAATGAAGATCCTCTGCCCAGCACAGCGAGAGCAGCAGAACTTTTTGTCCCAGGAGGAATTTATTTTCAAACAGAAATCAGATTAAAGTAACAGGGAGCAACAGACCCAGCAGAAGACAAACAGCAAGATGCCAGCTCAGGCAGGCACCGCTGTCCCTGCTGCAAGGGATGCCCAGCCCACAGGGCTCAGCAGGTTCGATGGCCCAGGGCTGGCTCCATCAGGTGCAAATACTCTCCCTCTGGCTCTGACAGGTTCCCAAACCAGGGCTAGAGCAGGAGAGCCCCAAAAAGCCCTTCTCCATCTCTCCCCTAGGGGCTCGGACTGGCTTTACCTCCATGGTGCCCTGGTTTCAGCTGGGATAGGGCTAGTGTTCTTAGGAGCCAGAATAGCACTGTGCTTTGGATTCAATATGGGGGTTGGTATGAAAAGAATGTTGATGATATACCGGTGGTTTTAGTTGCTGTTAAGAAATCAACAACTTCCCTGCTTCCTTCTTAGAAGGGTCTCTCTGAACTGGCCTCAGGCCAGAGATCCAGAGCAGGTCTGTCACTTTTTTATGCATGCTCCCTCGAAGAGCTGAGTGCACCATGCAAGAGTCAGAAAAGGGCTGACTGCAGAGCTGCTCCCAGGCTTCTCCTCTCCAGAATTAACTCTGCTTGATTAAATCCCCCTCCCTCCCTCCATGCTTGTTTCCCAGCCCTCTGACCCCTAGTCCTGGGCTCCTCTGAACTCTCCACCCATTCCATGTCATTCAGCAGTCAGCCCCAAGTGATGCAGGCAAGAGACAGCTCACATTCTGCAGGCACTGGCCTTGCTCGCTGCCCTGGGGGTTGGCATCACTTTCACCACAGCTACACCCCACCACAACCCTTCCCTGCAGAAGGGGCCCATCTCCTAAGAGCTGGTATCACAGGAGGCTTCAAGCACACCCATCACCCCACACTCAGCACTCGAGCTCAGCCCTCCACCCTGACCTGTAATAGGGAGAAAAATGCTCCAGAGCCAGTTGTGTTAACAAGTGTGCACAGCAGCGGATTTTATTCCCTAAAGACATTTTTAGCCAGCCCAGGTACTGAGGCTTCCAGCCTGAAGCAGCTGGAAAAAGGAAACATCACAGATTTGTACAGTAGAGTGCTGTAGAGAGGTACCTCACCAAGTCTTCTCTGAGCGACTGGCACAGCCCTGCTTCAGCTATGGGGCAAAAAGAGACTGGAGGGATTCCTGCCCCACATCTCCAGCTGAGGAACCCCAGACAGGTTCAGCCTCATCAGTCTCACCTCCTCCCCTGAAGGGAGCCATTCTCCAGCACTTCTTCAGGCTGTTCCATCACTAGGCAAACTATTTTTGAAAGAACAAACAGCCCTACAATCTCATATAAAAACTAGAAATTAATACAAACAAGTTTCACACCAACATGTGCCAAGAACAGAGGTCACATCAGCGCACTGCTCTCCCTGTTTCCAAGCAGGGCAGGAGATCACCTCCTCCCCAAGTCAGCAATTTCAGTGCCAAGTCTGCAAAAATGCACTGGACTTCATGGCTCAAACCAGGGCAAGGCAGAACATCCCCTAGGCTTGCCTGTGGTCTCCCCAACCCACACAGGCCTGCAAGAGGAAGATGTTTAACGTGATGATGAACATACAGCCCCTCTTGCAGCAACACAGGCCAGCGCTGCCCTGCCCTGTGCACACTTCTTCCTCCAGGAAACTTTCTTGGAACTATTTACACCAGGCACAGAGCTGATCCAAGGTCCCTCCTCTCTGCTCTTGCTCCAGCCTGACATCCCAGACACACTTCCCACACCTCTGGGTTGCAGCTGCATCGGAGAAGTGCAATTCCACCTAATGCCAGAGAGCCCAACAGCAGCAGCAACTGCAGAGCTCTGAGCAGGCCAGAAGATGAGAAAACGCTGTTTATTCTGCATGAAAATAGAAGGAAGGAGGAGTAAAACGAGGGGGGTAAATCAGTCCAAGCATTAGGCAGAGGCTTGGTCTCCTGTCAGCTTGCTGCAAGGCCAGGATTCTCCCCAGGGCAGCTCTTCTCACCCACAATGCAGCACCGGTGCTTTGCAAAGAGCCCTCTGCACAGCAGTGGCTGCCCTCTGCTTGGTGCCAGGCTCTGGGTGAGTGAGCTCTGCCCTGCAGCCACCCGGCCCCGCTGCTCCCTGGGTGGGCAGGGGCTCTCACTGCAGGAAACTGTCCAGTCTGGCTTGGCTGCTGCTGGAGGAAGATGTGGAGGGAGCTGCAGACGCTGGCCTGGAGACATTCTTCTTCTTGCTCTTCACTGCTACTGGACGGATTTCTGCCAGGTTTGTCTGAAGGTAAAACTGTCAAGGAAAGTACAGACCAAGGTCCTGAGGACACAAGTGATCCAATACCTGCTGCAGACTGGCCCGAACCACAGACCTGGGACCTACTCACAGAATCCCAGAATTGCTTTGACTGGAAAAGACCTTTAAGCTCATCGAGTCCAATCACGAACCCAACACTGACAGATCCTGGACTAACCCATGTCCCTCAGCACTGTGTCTACACGACTCTTCAATCCCTCCAGGGATGGGGACTTCACCACTGCCCTGGGCAACCCCTTCCAATGCCTCAGAACCCTTTCAGCAAAGAAATTCTTCCTCTCATCCAATCTCAACTGCCCTGGGCACAACTTGAGGCCATTTCCTCTTGTCACTTGGCTGAACAGACCCACCCCCACCTCTCTCCACCCTCCTTTCAGGGAGTTGGAGAGAGCAATGAGATCTCCTCTTAGTCTCCTTTTCTTCAGGCTCAACAACCCCAGTTCTCTCAGCTGCTCTTCATAAGACGTGCTCCAGGCCCTTCACTGGACATGCTCCAGCACCTCCATGTCCTCCTTGTGGTGAAGGACAATGTGAGGAAACACATTTCATACATTAACACACAAAAACTCCCTGCAGGACAGGCTGGGCTTTGCCCCTTACTAACAGCAGCAGAGCTCAGGCATGCTCCTATCTCATGAGCCAAGGAACGCTTCTCACTTCTGTGCTAACCCTTGCACACAAAACAGTGTTTAAGCACATCCATCAGAGCTTTGAGATGTGCCCTGCACCTCAGAGCCAGGAGACTGTGCGGGGAAAGGCACAGCAGCCAGAGCCCACAGCCTCCCAAGGCAGAGCCCTGAGAGCAGCGAGTCCCTTTAGCTCACATACCCTTCAGAGACACACAAGTGGCAAAAATGAAACCTGCAGCACAGACAGGTGCAGGCCATGCTAGCAGAACTGCAGGGTTACACAGTGCAGCACTCAGGCTTAGGGAAAGGAGCTGCTCCTCTACCAGCCGTGTCCACGGGGTAGCACTGGGACAGCTGCCCACCTTCTCCATTTACCTCAGGCTGGCAGCATGGGCACATCTGACCTCAGAGAGCTGCTCAAACACATCCCTGCCTTTGGGTACCTCCACCCTCTCACAGTGAGGCCACAGGAGCAGCAGCCCAGGACACAACTCATCGCTGCTTCTCTGCCACAGCCTCCTGGTTTTACTACAAAGAGCAAAAACTCCCTCAAAACCAGCACCAGGAGCTAGAGTGGTGTCAGAGCCACAGGTGTGCCACACACCCCTGAAAGCACTGCCTGGGGAAGGCAGGCGAGGGGCAGCCTCTGCAGGGCAGGGGACGCTGCTCCTATGTGGGGAGCAAGAGTCTGAGCAGCTCCCCACTTGCTGAGTGAGCTCAGCCCAGCCACTCACCTGCTGCAGGGCTGCTCCCTAGGACAGGAGGGCAGAGCAGCAGCGTCCCACAGGAACGAAGGCTCTGGCTGCACAGGCTGGCAGGCACACGGCCAGGGAGAGGCTGTGCTACACTGCTGTGCAGAGAGCCCAAGGGCACAGGCAGCCCCTGCAAACTGCACTGATTTCTAGTTGATACGCTCCTCTGGATGAGCCACCACTGACTGTGCTCTCAGGAAGTTCAGGTCTTCAATGCCTTTGCTGAGCTCAGACTTGTTCAGAGTCAGACAGAGAGAAATCTGATGGTTCCTTGATAATCCCAGCCCATTTTTGGTTGACAAGGTGGTAGGACTCCCCAAGATGGCTGAGATACAATAGGAGGAACAGAGATGAGGTCCCCACAGCATCACTACTGCCACACGAGCTGCAGGAAAGGATACAGGCTGTATGAACTTTGTTCTGCCTCCCAAGCCATCATACCCCATCCTCACCTAGGAGAGAGAAAGAAATGAGCCTGGAGCAGCAGCACAGAGCCTTGGTGACCTCTCCTCATGCTGGTTATGGGGAAGGGGAAGCCTTGCAGGCCACAGGTTCTGGGGAGGGGCTACAAGCACCTGGAAACACTCAGTACTTGTGTTAAGCCCTCACCTTTGGAGAAAGGCCGAAGGGTATTAATAAATTTGGGGTATCTCAGGCACCTTCTGCAGCAAGCTGAGCTTTCCAAGCAGCAGGAAGGCTTAGGAGTTTGTCACTGGGACTGAGGAATATGAGGAAAACACCCAAACTAACAAGGAGGTGGAGGAATAGGATGTGGAGGGACATTTAATCTGCTGCCAGGAAGGGAATGAGCATCTGCCATCCCTGGAGCTCTGCAGGACTGGGAAGAAGCCAGGTCACGCTCCAAGATTTATTTTCCACACACTGTATGTGACAGGGTAAAAGCCTCATTCGTTTCCTCCTGTAGGGTCACTTCAGGACAGAGGTGTGCAGCGCCAGCCCTCGACAAGCTCACCAACTGGACAGGCATACTTACAGTGCCCGTGTTCTTGTGAGGACCCAGCAAGCTACCCGAAGATGGCTTCTTGGAGAGAACAGAGTTCCTGATGAATGCTGGCAAGAGTCCTTTAAGAGCATCATCCTCCAGATCATCTGCCCAGTTCTGTCCCACAAAATAATGAGAAAAGCCCTTGAACCAGTGTGATCTGTTGAATTTAGTCCACCTACAGGGAGCACTAATAAACGCAGACATCTGTTCAGGGTAATAGCTGCTGCTGGACCACATCAGGCCAAAGAACAGCAGCTTCCAATCTCCCACTGGGGTTCAGGTGGAACAGCACCTGGGAGTCTGGACATTGCACCCAGCAAGGCTGGGAGAACAGCCCCCTTAGCTGACCCCACAGCCCTCCTGGTCAGCCCCACCTTGTGATTGCCAAGCACATCTGAAGTGGGATAATTAGCAAGAAGCACGTGGGTCCCCACCTTCCCTCTCCTGCCCAACCCCAGGAAGCCTGAGGCAGCAATACAGTGTTTCTAGGAGACTGTCAAGCAAAGCAGTTTGAAGCATGTACTGTGGTTCTATAGACAGGCTGGTCTATGGTCACAGCATCTCCTACGTGGAGAAAATGGGTCCTTTATCCCAAGCTTATTAAGAGCAGAATCAAAGAGATGGTACAGAAATTGAGATCAGTCCTTTTACCTCCACTGTTTCCTTCAGAACTTTCTTCGCCAGATTTACCACAGGAGGCCTGTAAGAAGCCCAAGGAGCAAATCAGCAGAGATTTATTGTTCAGCTGGAGGTGGCAAGGACAGACAAGGCCAAGCAAATGACGACAGAGCTTGCAGCACGACATCAGGCAGCTGGAGAGCTATCTGATCTCACACAGCAATTTCCAAAGAAGCAAGACTTTGATCTTCTTTAGAAACAGAAAGAGAAGGGAAAACTCACGGCTTTTTATCCAGCTTCTGCCTTTTTGCAGGGCTGAAGAGAGACCCGCAGGGCTGATGCTCAGGGGTGTCCACATCAAAAGTGGCATCTAGATTGATCTCATCGCTGTGGGCTGGGCGGTGGAGCTTCGGGTGCCGCAGTTCCACGGGAGCAGGGCTGCAAGGCCACACAAAACGTCAGCCATCAGGAGGCCACCACCAGCCACCCAGCAGACAAGAGGAAGACAGAGCTGCACGCTACGTCATTGAGTTGCAAGACAGCAGTGGGACCAGGATCAGAGCCCCATTCTGCTTACAAATCACAGAAAGGACAATCCAAATCCCAGAGTTTAGAGTCAATGTCCCCAACTACTGTTCACTCTCAAGTGGTCTGTGCTGTAACAGCAGCACCCAGAGCTCAGGGAAACACACTGGCACCCTGCTGCTCAGGGTACACAACCCAGTTGCTGTACTGGGGTAATAGCACAAGCTCCTCAAAAGAAAGAGCTTGATAAAAGTGTAAAAGATGCCATTTTTCAGGCTAGGTTCCTCTGCCTGCCTAAGATCTCCAGTCCCCATACACCGGGACATGCTCACTGGAAGGCGAGCTCTGAGGCAAGCAGAAGAGCAGCTTTAGGGATATTTCCCTGGCAGGACAAAGAGTTTGTTAAAGCCTAGCCCATTCTTCCATTCCATCCTGACCCAAATCCTGCAAAACACTATTTCCAGGTAAACCAAACACCTTGTCAGCAACAAGAAAAAAAAAAATCAAAACAGGATACAAGGAACAAAACGACCGTGCTACTGCAACGTGTGCCAGACTAGCACGTCTCTGCTTCCCCAGCTGGTTAAACTGGTGACTCTTACTTTGGACCCACCACCTCCATTCTTGGCCTGTATCTGAGGATAGGCTTCACTAACCTTTCAAAGACTAGTCGACTGAGTGTCTCTCTGGTTACAGATGGGACTTTCAGAGTATCCTGCAGGATGTCTATCTTCTTCTTCAAACTCTGGATGGGGGAGGGAAAGCAGACAGTGAGATAAGGAAAGATTTAGTAGCAGCTACTTTGCCTCTTTTCCATAAATCAGTGTCAGGTGGAGCTCAAGGTGGGGCAGGTAAGAGAAGTAAGGTGGGCTGGGTAACCTAGTCACTGAGCAAAAGCCAGCATAACTCCTGGCTTTGCATCTGCAGGCCATGGCCAGCTGCCAGTTACTGCAGACTGAGGAATGATAGTCTCACCAAAATCTCCTTGTCCGCATTCTTCAGATCCTTCTGGGTGCTTTTTAACTCCTCCTTTGTCTTCTCCAACTCTGAAACAGTTTTCTGCAGCTGCAGAAGAAAGGCCCCAAACAGCAAAGTGCTGGTTACAACATGTAGGTAAGGCAGACCACGGTCCCCCTGTGAGAGCAGAATGCTCTGCAGCACATGCTACATCCCTGTCTCAGGGCTCGGTTTTCCTGTGGCAGCCTCTGACCAGTCTCTCCTGTAGCAGAGCAATGGAATGCCTGTCCATTTCCTCAAGCTGCCTGCAGAGGGATCTCCAAGGCTGCTTGCCCAACACAAACCTTCCTACAGCATTTTCCCGATCATTTATGCCTCATGATGACAGCTTTTCCCTGCTCTTAACACTTGGTGGCTGCATTCTGAATTCCTACAGGACTTTGGACACAGCAGAGCACAGGAATTACAAACCACAGACTGGATGATGGTTGTGCATCAGCAATACTGGCACATGGACAAGCCTGACTCAACAGGGAAGCATGCCAGGAGCAGGGGGTCAAGAAGTGGACTGGTACCACATCAGAGACTTCTGTGGGTTCAGGAGTCTGGGCCAGCCCACAGAGTGACAGTACAGTCAGCTCTCCATCAGCCAAGCCCAAGCCCTGAGCACTGACTCGCATCCTCCTGACCCATGGTGGTGGTTGCAGCCTGGCACTGACTCAGCCAGTAGCAGCCCAATTCCAGCAGCAGCACCTCACGTAGCGGGGCAACCACCCTGGGAAGCAGCACAGCAATCTCAGAAACAACTTATCCATTTGAGGGGACCACAGCAGCTACAGGTGAGTAACAAAACCAGGCCAAATCCACCTCAGTCACTCATTTTGTGAGCTTGGACATGGAGGTGCCCCAGGGAACATCTGCACCTTGGAGAGCAAGTCTACACACACACACACACACACACACACGTTTCACAGGGACTTGCTACCAGCACGGACAGAAAACAATTGCTGGCCTGAGCTAACAGAACCCAGCCTGGCCTGGAGCAGGGGAAGCAGCAATAGAGGCACATCAGCAGCTCCAAGCTCTGTGCCAGGTCAAAGCCACCTGCATGTCCTCACCACACCTCGGGGATCTCCTGCCCTGGCCCAGCTCAGTCAGCTGAAGGCACAAGGCAGGGTCTGACTGTGGCTGTGCCAAGCCAGGGCTAAGCCCTGCTCCACCAGTGCTGGCTCCAAACACCCTCCCCCCCCCTTCCTAGGAGACCAGTTCTGCAGCAGGAGGGGCTGGCCCCTGAGCTAGCTGATGCTCAGCAGTGTGGCAGGACGAAGGCAGTGCTGCTTCCAAAGGAAGCAGAGAGGAAGCAGCAGAGCACCTGTGTGCTGCTGCCTTCTAGTCCAGGCTCTCTGCCAAACTGCAGCTGGCTCTGAACATGCTGCCCCACCAGTGTCCCCAGAGAGTGCACTCCTGATGACAGCCCATGAGCTGCTTGCTCACCACAGCATCACACCCTCACCCAGAAACCCCAGCCTGACACTTCCACACCACCTGTACCGCTCAGGTAGTGCTGTCTGGGAGGGAGAAGTCACTGCAGAGGGCTTGGGCCACAATTATTGACAGGGATCTACAGACCAGATGGCACTCTGGCAACACATATGCTTCCTTTACCTTGCTATTGACAGAAAACAGGTCTTTCTTCAGCTTCTCCGTCATCTCACCAGAGATCTTCCGAGCCTCCTTCAGGTTTTCATATTCCCTGCAAAGAGACCAGAAAAGTCTTGCTGTTTGTGAGAGCAGCGAGATAAAACTTCTCAGAGACAAGCCAAGACCCTTAATTTGAAGCTCTGCAAATGTAGAGCCACCAGAGAGAACCCAGGAGACACAGAACCCTTTAGGGAACAGAGCTGAGTGTGCCAACGCTGACCAACAGTGTGTCAAACATGCTGCTACACCCCAGGGGAGAAAAAAGCTGCCTGGGATATCATGCCTGAGAACAGGGCCTGAACAGATCTCACCAGCAAAATGGAAACTGGATCCAGAAACATTTCAGTTGCCAGTGAAACAGACAGACAGACAACAGAGCAGCCTCCATGCTGGCAGCAAATAGGGGACTTTGCTTTAAGTGACTTTTCAGAGACTTCATACTATTGGCCATGCACATTCATTCCCAATTACACCACAGGGACACTTGCCTCATTACAGCTTTGGATCAAAGCTGCAATTATTCAGCTGCCATCAGAATGGTCCCAGAGATGCTGTGGTTTTGCCCAGCAGGACCAGATGGATTTCCAGGTAGGAGAAGGCAGCACTGCAGATCCACCTTGCCCAAGAGCGCTTGAGGCCACAGCTGCACAGTGCAAGGCAGCAGAGGGTACAACCTGGAGCCCCTCATCCACTCATTTTCCCCCAGGCATGAGAGGAGAACGGAGGGAACGATAATCATCACCTCAGAGGTGCACTGACAACTCTGGAGACAGTTCCCATGGTGACACGCATGTCACTACAGTGACAACAGGAAGAGTTCAGTGTGACAGGCTCCAGTCTAGGTCCCCAGAATCTGTCAGTCGAAACTCAGCGAAGGCCCAAACAGGCAGTGAGAGCCCCACAGAACCTGTGTGCCTGCTGGTACTCGGCAGAGCCATCTCCCTGGGCACACCCAGGACAGCACGAGTCATAGCATGGAATCACAGAATGGTTTGGGTTGGAAGGGACCTTAAAGCTCATCCAGTTCCAACCCCCCTGCCAGCAGCAGGGACACCTTCCACTAGACCAGGTTGCTCAAAGCCTCATCCAGCCTGGCCTTCAACACTTCCAGGGAGGGGGCATCCACAACTTCCCTGGGCAACCTGGGACACTGTCTCACCACTCTCACAGTGAAGAATTTCTTCCTAATATCTCATCTAAACCTCCCCTCTTTCAGCTTAAACCCATTTCCCCTTGTTTTGTCATTAACTGCCCTTATGAAAAGTCCTTCCCCAGCTTTCTTTTAGGCCTGGCTGTGCCAAGCTCGCAGCACCTACTTTTTCAGTGAGACACAGTAGATGGCAAGCTGTTCCACCGCTGCCTGCCCAACTCCCATCTCTCTGATCATCTCCTCCACTTCGGGGCGCTGGCTCTGCAGCAACAGCTCAATCCTGCACACAAATAAATACCCTCAGTTCATGAGTCACAAGCAGAGCTGGGAAAGAGGTTGAAGCCCTGCTTCCCCCCATGGAGCTGGTGCAGCCTCAGCTCCTGCTGCAGACACTCTGGGTGTCGTGGGGGAAGAGAGAGACAACTGCCCCAAGTAGCCCAAGTAGGGCTGCTTGCCAGGGAAGAGTAGTGCTATGTGGACAGACTAGAGAAAGGGCAGCTGTACACACATACCGACACAGGGCTGGTGGCCCAGCTGTTGGTCCTTATAGCCCTGTGGCTGGCTGTTCCCAGGCTGGGATTCTGCCCCAGCATCCTCTGATAACAGGAATGGCATGTAGCCACACTGAAAGCACCAGAGATGAGGCCAGTCTGTACACAGCACCATGCCTGGCTGCTGTTTAGGGAGAACAGCCGGCTGGAAACATAGCAGGGGCAAGACCATGGAGAGGCAAGGGCAGGCCTGCTAATGCCACAGTTGCCAACCTTATGGAGCAAGACAACCCAGCACGTGGAGGCAGATGTTGCAGCAGGACCCTTCCCTCCCTCTCCAAGAAGGGGAGAGGCATGCAGCCCA
>NW_010291058.1:0-12505 GCF_000700745.2 Antrostomus carolinensis | reverse complement strand
CTCCATGGTTCTCAGCTTGTTTCGCAGACGGCGGGCCTCCTCCTTTGAACTTCTGTTATCCTCCTGCTGCTGCTCCAGGAATTTCATCTGCTTCTGCAGAGAAGCAAGCGCACACAGACCGTTAGGAAGGCTCCAGGGATCGTTAGAGAAACATCCTGGCTTATGCGCACTGCAGGCAGCTGGGAGCGTACGCTGGCTCTCAGTGCTATCACCGCCTCAGCAGCCCAGGATTAGGGAGCGTTTAGCTCCCTCCCCGCTGCACCCCTCGCTCTGCTCCTTGCGAGCGCAGCAGGGTCTCAGTGCTAATCGCAAGATGAGTCTGGTGCTAAAACTGCACCGTAGCCTCCTTTCTGCTGGGAACCTCGGTGGGGCTGTGCAGCACCCTGTCCACAGGGACAATTTGTTTTTCTAAAGCAAAGGAGTCCACGGCAAGCAAACCTCGCTGTTGCTTTCTCCTCCATGCACAGCTGATCCCTTTGCTTCAGCCTCCCAGTTCTCTGTGCCGTTAGCTGCTTAAAACAAACAGGAATGCTGAGTGGGTCTCTTCTAGGAGATCTCAGCCAAACCAGACACCCACCTTGGTGCTTCTTTCACCTGCCTGGAGAGGCTGCAATAGGCTTGCAGCCCCTCCCAGCTTTTGGCTCTCCAGTAGCAGGCAGCAGTGACAGAGAACCTCAGCTGAGCTGCAAAAGCACAGACCTGCAGTGTGGCAGAGGACAGGGGAACGCTGGCCTGAATCAGCACCATTCCAACACATCTGTGTTGTCTAGGTTTGTGTGTGCCTGGGCACCTCACACAGCAGCTTCAAAAGGCCCTGCACCTAGTTTCAGCACAGTGTGGACTCCTGGGAGAGGCCAGGCCAAAGACCATCACCTCATAAAGCTCCCTTCCACGCAGAAGGTAAAGGATTTCATCCACGTCCTGCCACAGAAACCAAACAGCTGTGAAACCACTGGGACTTTGCAGAGGGACAGTATTTCAGGCTCACATGTTGCTCTTCCTTAAGCCAAGTCCACCTCTGGCTCTTCCTAAGCAGAGCTCTCTACACTTCAGATACCCACAGCAGTGTTTTGTGCCAGGCTGGAGCAGAGTCCCCAGCCTCAGACAGCCTGAAACAGCAGCAAACTCACACAAAGGTTCAGTAAGAGCTGACGGTGTTAGCAGAAGACAGGAACAGCTCACAGCCCGTGGGCTTGACCTGCATCACAGCTAGTTAAGCCTGAATTTTCACTGCAGAAGTTCAGTGCTTTAATCTTTAATGATGCAGTATAAGACAGTACTTGGCATTCAACTAGGAAACCTTGTACACCACAGAAAAGATACCTCCAGGTCCCTAATCCTTCTGCCCTGCCCAGCTTTCAGGAAAAGGATTTAAGCATACACAGAGGGTTTTGCAACAGGCAAGATAACCAGAGCCTCCTCCTGAGGGGCCAAGGCAGGAAAGCCAAGCACAAAGATGTTGAGTTGAGCAGCAAGCGCCAGCTTCCACTGCCACAATTGTTTCTGCAGGAGCAGGGAGCATAAGCAGACTGCCACTGGTACACCTGCGATCCCAGGAGCATCTCTGGCATGGCACAGACCCAGGCTGCATTTACACCCAAGCAGATTGGATATAATCCCATGGCTGACAGCAAGGCCCGCCTGGCATTAAATCCTTACGATATGTCTCCTTCTGCCCTGTGACAGCATCCTCTTGCTAGTGTCAGACAGACCTCCTGGGCTGGTTCCTCTCAGGAAGAGCCCAGCTGCAGCTAACATAGAGCAGGATGACCCTACAACCCATCCACAAGCTCTCCCTAGGACACTTGGCCTTGCAGGTCAAGGAGCATGATGCAGGTGAGGCTACTGGGTCAGACCTGTTGTTCGAGGGGCAGAACTTCTGGAGAAGTGTAGTGGACTCTACCCTGCCTCACAACCCCACCTGCCTGAACCCCATCTTCTTGGGACAGGCACATCATCTTCACACAGTGGAGACAGCACAGCCCAGCCCACTGCCAAGGCAACGTTGCTCCACTCACCACAAGACACCCCAACAAAGCGGCTCCTGCCCTTACCCTCTCCACTTGCTGTTTACGCACAGTACATGACTGCACACTGAGTCACTGCACGCTGAAACACAACAGCAATATTTGATCCCCGGACTTCGCACATAACTAACCTAACCGAAGGAAAGCCCTGGCAACAGAGCTGAGACAGGAGAGTTAGCTGGATCAAATCCCACTCAGCTGAAGCTTGCAACTCCCCCTCCATATATTTCAGTTTGATTTCTCTTCTAATCAAACCAAGAAACTAATTTTCCTTGAATCCCGCCTGGCCTAAACCCATTTCAGAAGAACATTCCACCGCAGGGAGCCAGTGTTTCGGCAATGGGGCACTGGGGCCAGTTCCCACTCTCGGTTCATGCTGCTACCTTTATGATCAGCACTGCCACTTCATTAGCAAGGCTCAGCCAGCAGCCCCCAGGCTGGGCTGGTGTCTCTCCCCCACTCTGGCCACCTCTGCCTTGAGCCACAGGTCTGGCTTTTATGCCTCTGAATCACCCCTGGGTGGAACGCACTCAGGACCTTGAGACCAGCGACACCACTCACTTTGGATTAATAAACTCAACACAAAAACCCAGTTACACTGCCCTTCTCTCACTCAGAGATCAAGGAGATGGGAGTCTCAAGGCACCAGATCCAAAATCCCACCAGCACAGCCCCTTTATTAGCAGGAGATCTGCAGAGATCTTCAACAAAACTAACACTGACTGTGCAATGGTTAGTGCTGAAGTCCTGCCAGGCTGGGAAAGGTACCTTGAGAGAGGAGCACAGCATCTCTGTCTCTCCCAGCACCTTCTGGAGCGACTCTATTGTGGCATTGCGCACATCCAGAGTTTCCCTCAGCCCATCCACAATGGCCTGGCATTCCCGCTTTTCTTTCTCTGGAAAAGAAAAAAAGAGAAAGGTCAAGACCCAGACTTCAGCTGCTGCACAGCAGCAGGAGCACAATAAACAGACACTGCTTGCAGTCTCAGGCTCCAGGAGTTGGCAGTTCCTGTAGAGAGCCATTTCCCTAAGTGCTGTCTGCACCAGGGTCTGCACTGAGCAATCGCTTCTCCCAGTGCCAGCAGGCTTCAAGATTTTCTTTACTAAAGATAACAAGTTCCCTTTAATAGCTTCCCAGTGCCAGCCCTGCTAGCATTAAGCCGATGCATCTTAACTCTTGCATGCTCTCACAGCCAGGCTTGCACAGGGAGAACTGTTCTTGAGTTACACCAAGCTGTCACAGAACTGGAGAGCTGAGCCCCCAGCCCGTCCTCTCCACGTGTGGGGAAGCCCTTCGGGGGCTGTCAGGGGGCTGCACACAGCGATCCACCACGCTGCAGCATCACCACGCTGATGCACCTACGTCGAAGGGCGAGAGGCAGTAGAGCAGAGCTCTGCTGGGTGCTGGGGACTTCGTAGGACGTGCAATAGCTTAAGCAGATTCCCCAGTGTCCACTTTTGCAGGTCACAAAACCTTTAGAGTCCTGCTGTTCCTCTCCACACAGACAATCCAGGAACAAAGCACATGCCTCTGTCCACCAGAGAGAATGTGGTTGAAAATAACAACAAATTTCAAGGGAAGAAGAGCTCACAAAGCAACAAACATCATCAAGAGCTGACAGACCTAAGCAGGGAACAACCAGCATCACTGGAAATCTCAAAGCAGTTGGGCAATGAGGGAAAGCAGCAATCCTGCTGGGAGCAGGCTTAAGTCTTCTGCTCAGCATCTTCCATCTTTGCTAAAATTGTCCGTGGCTCCAGCCTGACAATAGTGGAGAGCCAATCAGTGCCTTCCCAAAAACCTGCTTCTCCTTCCAAGCAATCCAGTTTCAAATTGTGCCACCACATCCCATGGAAGCATGACCTGCAGCACAGCTTCACTGCTGGGTCACAGAGTAAAAGGGCCACATGGGACTGGGGAAGAGTGGAACATACCCCAGCAGAAGCACACAGTTGGCTAGGGAAACAGATTTCTTCCTGTGTAAAGCATTTTTTTCTCCATTGATCTGAGCAGAGATCAGCAGAGGCAGCACAGCCTGGAGATGCTCCCCTGCATTTGCAGGGACTCCACATCCACCAAAAGAGTTAGGGCTTCCCCCTCCTCCGTTCCCAGTTGCCCAGAGGCAGATGGCAGGAGTCAAACCTCCCCGTGCTGCAGGAATGAGTTTTCAGCTCATTCAGAGTGCCTCCCACAGAGCCTGCTGGGTCTGCTCAGAGCTCCGCACCTCTGGAGCCATTTGCAAGCTGATCAGAGACTGGCAATTACACAGCTCCTCTACAGGGCAGCACAGAGCACATCTTGAAGTGAAGAATTTATACACAAGAACCAGCAGAGAGCAGAGTGCCCACAGCAAAGGAGGCAGGAGGTGGGAAGGAGCTTCTCATTTCCAATATGAACAGAGAATGGGACAGGGAAAGTCAAATCCAACCTCTACTCACCAGAAGCTGAGAAGATGAGGAGGCCTTCAAGCAGTTTTTCTTGGATACCATCCTAGCAAGAATCCCAGCCACCTTCCCCAGAAGATCTGGCTCTCTACCAAGTCACTAAACTCAACCAAGCTGGCAAGAGAACAGGGCCCAGAATAGAGACGTGCAGACCATCCAATTCTGCTCTCAGGCTAAGGAATGAATCCTCAGTCTACTGGCTATTCATGTCTGTCTCGTGCACGCAGGGAAGGCAGAGGAAAGACGACTCTCAGGGCGTGGGTGAGCCCCCAGCATTCTTTAAACATTTTTTTTCCCTTTCTGCTAGTGTGTCTTTGGATTTCTGTCACTCAGACTGACATTTTCCTTTCGCTGCTTATGACTCATGTTCTGATGACAGGCTGCCTACAGACGATGCTTAAAACCCATCGACAAGTCTCCAGGGCTTTTGCTTTTCCTGCCTCCCTCAAACAACCTCTAAAATTAAAGATGGGAAAATGGAAGTGCGCGCACACACTGAACTCCGTCTGCTCTTCGCACAACACATGTGGCACTGCAACAGCCAAACAAATCCAAAGCCTTCCCACTGCTGCCTGGGCACCACTTTTACCCCCTCATCTGTTAGAAGGAACGAGCCTTTGCCATATGCAGCTGTGTTTCCCAGTGAGCAAACCCAGGGTTTTGCTCTCAGCAAGCCTGCTCCAGATATAGCTGTGCTGCACTTTTGTAGCTTGAGACCAGCTCTGAAGAGGACTTGGGAGTGGTGGTGGACGAGTAGCTCAACATGAGCCAGCAATGTGCGCTTACAGCCCAGAAAACCAACTGTATCCTGGGCTGCATCAAGAGAAGCGTGTCCAGCAGGTCGAGGGAGGGGATTCTCCCCCTGTACTTGATCTCCTTAAGGCCCCACCTGGAGTACTGTGTCCAGTTCTGGAGCCCCCAACACAAGAGAGACCTGGACCTGTTAGAATGAGTCCAGAGGAGGCCATTAGGATGATCCAAGGGCTGGAGCAGCTCTGCTGTGAGGACAGGCTGAGAGAGTTGGGGCTGTTCAGCCTGGAGAAGAGAAGGCTCTGGGGAGACCTTCTAGCGGCCTCCCAGTACCTGAAGGGGCTCCAGCAAGGCTGGGGAGGGACTTTGGACAAGGGCAGGTAATGACAAAACAAGGGGAAATGGCTTTAAACTGTAAGAGGGGAGGTTTAGATTAGACATTAGGAAGAAATTCTTTCCTGTCAGGGTGGTGAGACAGTGGCCCAGGTTGCCCAGAGAAGCTGTGGCTGCTCCTCCCTGGAAGCGTTCAAGGCCAGGCTGGATGAGGCTTTGAGCAACCTGGTCTAGTGGAAGGTGTCCCTGCTGATGGCAGGGGGTTTAGAACTGGATGAGCTTTAAGGTCCCTTCCAACCCAGATCATTCTATGATTCTATGATTAGGAAGGGGGGCAAAATAAAATGCGTCTATGTCCCTAAACTGGCAGAGCTCCCCAGTTACAGCAGAGCTCAGCCAGGCTGCAGACTCTGGCTCTGTCATACAAGCTTTGTACAGCTTTAGGTGGTCTCGCTTTGGAAAAAGCTCTGAAGAAGCTGTTCCAGCAAAACAGTTTACAGCCCACACCACACCCTCGGTGTCAGAGAGGGCTGGGCTCTGCATAGGGGCTCCTCAGGCCTGGACAAAGCACCTAGCACAGACAGAGCCCAGGACCTGCCGATTGCAGGCTGCAGATCCTCTGCAGGCAGCTGGAACTCACCTTTCACGGAGAGCTGAGCCTTCACCTTGTCCAGTTCATTCTGAAACACAACACAGAAAACCTGATTAGGCAATGCCCTGCAGAGGAGCTTTCACCAGATCTTAAAAGGACCGAAGAGTCTTCTCACAGCAGGACATTTGCACTGGCCAGGTGCTAAGAAGGGAACGTGGTACCAGCAAGCACCACATTACACATCAGTACTATCCCAGGGAACACAAAGAGCACCTCCAACTGGCATTCTTCAGCGGAAGAAGAGAAGATCCCAGTTTCGTCTTAGCCTTGTCAACCTTGTATTTCTCACACTGTCAGTCATCTTGTTTTAGCTGAATAATTTTGGAAGGTTCTCAGGGAAACACAAGAAATCAGACTGGAACAATTTTTATAACGTTTTACCTAAACAAGGCAACAAGGCAGGGATGTTGCCAGACTAACTGGATTCAGAGTTACTTTGAACTGAAGTGAACTTTAATTGGGTGCAAGTGGGAGAGAGGAGGGCACGTCCACATATCTGAAAAGGTAACCAAGCATACCATCAAAAGGCACCAGCTAGCATTCTGCAGAAGTCACTGCAGTTTGGGATGCTGATATAAGGCAACAGCTCAGTCAAACAGCCATCAACAGATCACCAATAAATTAATCCACACCAAACTGAGGGCGTGTAACATCTCCTGAGTGCCTGGGGAAGGTCAAATGTTTTTAATGCCTTCATTAAGGATGAGAAAGAGAGAGAAAATGTCCTATAGTTTAACTTGTAGATAATGAAGTGATACGACTTATGAACACTGGCAAATAGCCAAAGAAAATGTAGAGGTTACAAAGAGAGGCTAATATATATATATATTTTTTAAAAATAAACAGAGCAAGAGAGAAATACATACAAGAAGGAGTTAACAGAAGATGACTTAAAAAGCTGTGTTAGAGAACTGCAGAGGAAAGCACATAACAAGTCAGGCAGGAACTGCAGTGGAATAAAACCACAATAAAATGCCAACACAGTACTGAAGCAGAGCACACAAATCTGTGCAACCCAGAACGCTGCATGCAAATCTGAGCTGAGAATAGCACTACCAGTGACCATGGATCTGACAGGACCAGAGAGAAGCTCTGCTAGTGACAATAAAGGCAGGAAAGAGAATAAGGGATGGAAAGCTGACTGGGTAAGCAGAAGGGACAAAATGCAAAGGCTAACAGAGCTGGATTTGCCCCCAGAGGGGACAACAGCTGGAGGGCTGACATGGAATTAACTCTGCTGCAGGAACTATCCTGAAGCAGCTTCCTCAGAGTCCTATTCAGGAACGATTAGTGAGCTCACAAGATGTGCTAATTAGCATGATAGCAAAGAAATCTTGGGCTACTGCAGGCAGCTATGTAACATTACCTCATTCTTCAACTTAATCTGAAATCCCTTATCCTCCACTACTGTTCCTAAAGGCTGCCCCCAGTTTTCACTCCTCTCTCTACCAACCTGAGTTACAAGACCACATTTTCCCAAGATCAAATTAGTTTATCCTGACCGCACAGACAGCAGTCCTCCCAGGTTTCAACCTTCCCCAGCAGGTTTACAGGCAGGAATCCTCCTCCTCCTGCCTCCTTTTCACCAAGCTGAACAAGCCTCCTGGTCTCCTTTGGAAGAAGGACTCTCAGCTCCTCAGATCACAAGCAACCGAAGTGTCAGGTTCCAGACGAGCCTCACAGAGGTGTTACACCCCAAAACTCACATTTTTCCAAAACTCACAGAACAGCCACATGGAGACTGTTCTGATCACCAAAGACCACCTTGAAGAACAACAGAGGATAAACCCAGGCTCAGCACCCACAAACACTCGGACACATCGCAGCATTCAGCCTGTGGTCTGCAGCTACTCCAGGGAACCAAGTTCCCTCCGGATGTTTCAGCTGAAACTGATGCCCGGTGGTGGGAAGCAAAGCAGCCCCAGCACTCCTCTGACTGTAAATATTTCAGAGCAGACGTGAAGTATAGCAAAGACAATTACTGTCCAAAAGATAATTTGGATAATTCTGCTGTAACAGGAAGATGATTCAGATTAGGAGGGAGCTCTTCTGACCACTTATAACTCAGTGCATGAGACTGGTTCTCAGAAGAGCATCCCAAGCTTGCCTCTCCAAGACAACAAGCAGATCACAGCTATGCATTCAGCTTTCTAGCACACTCCCTCACCCCAGTCCAACCTTTTCATGGCAGGAGGCCAAATGCTCATTTCAGGACATCTGTGGGCTGCACAGATACAGCACCAACTGATTACAGAGCTGAGCACCACTCCACATCCAGGGACAGGCAGTGGATGGGAACAAACCCTGGATTTGAGGGCTTTTTCAGGTGAAATCACTTCAGGCTGAGGAAGTCACCAATTATTTTCTCAGCTTCTAAGGAGTCTGAGGACAGTCCACCATGTGTCTACTTTGCTGAACTCCTGCCCAGGCCAAAAGCAGATACCCCACTGCAGACAGAACTCCAGCCTAGATGAACATTAAATCCTCCAGAAACAAGGCAGCACACAACACGGAACTGGTGACAAACCAGTGTCAGCTCAGCAGCAACCCGAATCAGTGCACGGGGCAGTAAACACCCGTACAAACTAACTAAGCTAAGCTACACAGAAAATATTTGGGTCTTTCCTGTTAGATAGTGACTTCAGCACTCTCATTAGGGAAGCTGCACGCTCAGGGCTAGGTGTTGCTCTGACAGCCACACAAGCAGCTTTGTAGGAGCGTGATGAGTTACCATCACGCCTGTTGTGCAGGAGCAGCTCTGCAGTCCTGCCCTTGAGCAAGGGAGCAGCTCTTCAGCACAGCCTGTCTGGAGGGAAAGGCTGGGGGAACCCATCTTAGATCCTGTGATGGGGGTGAGAGGGAATAGAAATCTTTTCTAGGGCAATTTTCTCCAGTCAACCCATTTCTGAGTCACTCATCTAGTTAAAGTTGCGAGAACAGATCTGAATACGTACTAAAGGCGATGTTTGTCAGCTCCCAGCCACCGCTGTGCTTCTAGGGCACACAGCTTCAAGTGCCCAGAGATGCTGCTTCCATTTCCTCAGCACACACACTTTGGCCTTCAGTTTCTTTCTTAGTGGTCTTAGCGAATGACAGAGCTACTGACATTAGAGTCTGGCTGGCTTTATTTTAAAAACATATGATATACATATAGCATCGTCATGGCAACTGCTAATTATGGTAATTGCTGCACATGCTGATTCTAAACACAAGAGGGTACAAGCATCCCATTATACCAAGGTCAACTGATTACTTTTTTTTGGAACTGATAACTCCAAGACATAAGCAGCCATTCTTCATCCCCACTGAACAAAGGAGAACACAGAACAGCCACTCTGCATTCATCCGTCCTCACCCCCCAGCTCTCTGCACCTAAGGGTGACACCTGGAGAACATCATCCAGCACCCCAGCTCCAGCAAGAATCCCCCACCACTGCTGGTGCAGCTTCAGGCAGTCCCTTTCCTAATTCCTCCTGGGGAAGCATGGCTTTATCACCACCCTGCCCCGCTTCCTTATGGAGCATGCAAACAAGCCCACCTACAGAGAAGTGAGGAGGTGGCACTTGCTCTAACAGCCCCTTCTTTCCAGAGGGGTTAGCAGGACTCGTGCTCAAACAAGCCACAGATAATGGCAGAAGTTCATTGCATTTGGGATTTTCCTTCTCCTGCCTTTTGGAAAAGCTCTGTAGCCTCATCCCCAAGGCTTCAAGACCCAAGGGAGAAGCAGCAGTTGGATGTCTATTTGATGCTGCTTCAGGAGGTTTCCAAGTAAGGCAAGAATCAGAATGAAAAGCAGTGAAGTAAAGAAGGCTTCCTGAGTCACCACGAGATTTGGTCAGAGGGAACTCTAACCCACCACGTGGAGCCTTCCTCACAACAGAGCTGAGACTGGGCAAGGACCAAGAGGGAGAACAAAGACAGGCAGGAGACTCTGACGTGCTTTAGGTGTGAAGCATGAGCACAGCACAGCAAGCACCAGCTCAGGAAGCAGCTGTTGGCCAAGGAACAGTAGCCCACACCGCACTTCCAAGATGCTGAGGTTATCACACAACACAAGAACCACCCAGTCAAATTACCTGCAAGGTCTCTGCATCCGGTGCTGTCTGCTCGTCCAGGGCAACATTAAAAAACAGCTTATTGATGATGTGCCTTTTGCTGACCTAAACATAGGAGACAGAAGGGGTACATGGGCACAGGTACGGAAACACAGTGGATACAGAAGACAGACGGAGGGGGAGAAGATACCATCTTGTCACAAGGCCACAAAAGGCGAGTCAGATCACGTGCTCGACACCATTAGCAACGATGCTCTGCTTTGGCTCATCAGCACAGCAGCAGACCCCCCACTCAGTTTCAGACCATGACTCTAGCCCAACTCCTGAGCCACAGCAGAAAGATTCGGGCATTTCTGAATCGAGCGCAGTCTGTTCTCTGGCAGCCAAGGCCCAAGCAGCTGACGCTGAGCTAACACGATGCCAAATCCTAAGACAGAAGTACGTGCTGCTTTCTGCAGGCAGAAGGTGCTGTAATTGAATTTGATAGCTCTCCACACCTCCCCCATGCAGTTACAGCTTTGTGTTTTAAGTATTATATACAGTCATGACACCAGCTAATTGCATAGTTACTGCTACATAAGATGTTATTTCGCGATAACTCCATGGTAACCCAGAGATGTAAGAGGCAGTGAAGAACAGAGGGAATCAACAAGTCAGGGAAGGAACAAGGGCCAAGACCTTGAGAGGAAGAATGAAGCACGAACACAGAACAAGCCCAAGCTGCAGCTGGCTGAAAGCCTACATCAGAGTGAGGCGACAGCTCCTGCAGCTACGACACGCCAAGAAATATTGACGGCATCAAGGCTGGTGACACGAGGGACTTCAAAGAAGTTCAGTTCCCAATTAAGCCACTGGATCCCCAAGCCTTGGCTTCCCATCTCAGAAGCAGAGTGCATCCTTCCTTCCCTCCCCAGCCTTTGCTGTTCTCAACAACAGCAGCCAGCAGCAGGGTACTTTAGAAACACAAGTCAGATGTTCCCATTAACCCCTTCCAGCCCTTCCTGTCATCATGCCAGTACTCACCCACCCCAAATAAAAGCCGTGAAAACCCAAAGACCATTTCTAGAGAAACTAAAATATGGACAGCAGCAGGGCACCCTCAGAGCACCCTTTATTTTCGGAAGGGAGGCTGAGAGGAGTTCACTCTCTGAGCCTTTGGGGAGATATTTGTAGGGAGAGAAAGTTCTCTCTGCCTCATCCTGTGACCTTTCCCTTGTGTCACCACCAGCGCAGACCATGGCTCCTCAGTGCCGTTCAGCAGAGCATCGTGCCACAGAAACACAGAGGTGTGCAGAGGGGATGGTTTTACCTGGATTCTGCACTGCGGGCAAGTCCGGCTGGGTGCTGTGTCAAACCACTGGATGAGACTGAGAAAGGAAAAGAAAACATACAGTGAATCCTTAAAATCCAAAAGCACTGCTCCCAAGGGCCACCCCCAAACTCATCAGGAGACAGCAGGATGAGATTCCCTCTTACAAACTGAAAAGAGAAATGCAAACATTGAGCCCAGAGGTGCAGCTAACGGGAACACCGTGTTCCAGCACGCGCACTCTACCTTCGCCTCCAAGACAATTCCCAGCTGAATTTAGCGTGCCAGCTTATCTTTACCGGGGCAGAGTTTTTAGAGAGCTCAGATCTCCCTGGGAGAGAGTCTTTGAACAACTGTAGCTTCGCAGGAGCGAACGGATCCACACGCAGAGCGGCACAAGAGCTGCTATATCAGGATACGACAGCTGAGAGATCCCCAGCTTGGTCAGCTCCGGAGGGTGCCACTGACACCAAACGGGCACCGCGGAGCCAGGAAGATCGGACCGGACTCTGCTTCGAGATGATGAATGCAAACCTGTTGTGCTCCCCGGGAGAGCTGCTCATGCATTTTGCAACCGAGCCATCACGTCACACTCGGAACGGTTTATTTTTGGAGCAGGGTAACAGTCTGGAGCTGGCAGGGTGGCTGTGGAAGCTCTCGCTGCTCCGTTGGTCGGTGGAGGAGAATGAGCCCGGGCTGTGCTGCTGGTTAAGAAGTGACCATCGCGCCTGCGAGGGACAGTCCCTCTCCCAGTGAGCTCGGGACAAAAGCAAACGCCCGCTCCCTCCCCACGCAGGGCCGGTTTCCTCAGCAGAACCGTTCCTTCCCAACACAAACGCTTCCAGAACAGCTCCAGCGAAAGCATGAAACCGCCTGGGAGGCTTCGCTCGTCACCTAACGCCGCTGCCTCCCGATAAACACCCTGTGGAGGAGC
>NW_010291057.1:0-6795 GCF_000700745.2 Antrostomus carolinensis | reverse complement strand
AGTTGCTCTGAGTGAGCAGCGCTGCGCCTCTCCTAGAAACCCTGTTGTTAGCCCCGGCTCAGCGCCTCGGCACAAGGACCGCGTGTGTGTGTGTGTGTAAGTGGCTTCCCCAGTGGTCCTGCGGGACCGGGGTTGGAAAAGGGCTTTTGTCCTGCTGCTAGCGGCTCCTGAAAAAGGGAGCGGGGAGCCTGCAGAGACCGGAGTGCTTCCACGTGCGAGTGTTCATCCTGCTACCTGCCAGAGAAACGGTTCGGCCTCACAAAACGTGGTCAGTGCAGTCCACGCAAAGTCAGATGTCATTAAACAGATGTCTGAAAACTGGAGGAGTTTTAAGTTCAGTGGTTCCAGCAAACTTGACTCTCCTGTCCTGAGGTGCTGCTGCAGAGTATTACTTGGAAGTGTCCTCTACTTCTGCTGCAACTTTTAATTTCTCATCTTTCAGGTATTTAATACTATCTGAACTCTGCTGAGATGTAACTAAAGATGTAACCTTAATGTTATTCCATACAGATTGCTTGTTGGTAAATAATTCTACTTCTCCTTTTTGTTAAATAGCACTTTACTAGTGCTGGTGCTCAGGCAGGTCGTGTATCGTGGTGGGTGACCTGCACTGCACTGGCTGTGCTCGACAGTGCTGGGCTGTCTGAAGGGGGTGTGCACAGCTACGTTCAGGCAGATTCCTCCCTGCTGTGGCAGGGTGGACTAGCAGTGCCTCATGATGGCACCATGCGACAACCTAGCTCAGGTTTGTGGTATTGTGTCCCCTGAAGCGGGGACCTCCAGGTCACCACAGCATGCAGATCCCTTACAGACACCCCTGTGTGTCTGTGGCTGCCTTACTGCCATCTGCTCTTCTCAGAAACCAGATTCCTCTGCAGACAGCCTTTCCGGCATTGCTTCTCCAGGAGGATACTAGCTTGTGAGTTAAACGTTGCGTGAGGCGGGAGCGGGAGGTAGGGGCACGCAGTGATGTGTCTGTGGCAGGGTGGGCCTCTGACTGTAGGTGCTTATGGACTCGCAGCAAAGCCTGGTTCACGGCTTGGTGAGTAGATCTTGTACCAGAACCGATCTCTCTTGGATGTGAGCAAGCAGTGTGGTCTGGAAGGCTCAGGTAAGATCTCACTGGGATTTACTCAGTGGGACAGCTTCCCTCTCTCCTGGCAGAGCCTGGCGTGTCCTGGTTTCATTAGCTAGCTTGTGGTTGGCAGTACACTTCAAGTCTATCCACTTACCTGGTTTTAGGTAGAGAGTTCCTAGAGAGCGGAGGCTGTGGTATGCTTCTGAAGCATACAGCCTTGCCCTTAATACCGTGACAATTTCCAGTACACTAGCAGGTGCTTTTTTATTCTTGCTGTAGCCTATCTCATAGCTCTTCTTCATCATCAGGAAACATCACCTACCTTGGACCTTTTGTGCTGCTGAACGTTGAAGGTAGTTGATCCTCAACCTGGTCCTCAGGTAGCTCCAGCAGTAAACCATCTCCATCCTGAGACCTGTCCTTTCCTGGTTTCTTTTGGTGTCCCCAGAAAACTCTCCTGGTTCTTACACTGTTTTGCTGGAGCAGACCCAGAGATGAGGCTTGGTAAAGTGCTCAGAGGGCAGCTTGAGCTGCTGAGGCAGGACTGATAACAGCCACAAACGTAACTTTTTCTTCATGAGGATGTGATTTGGGCTCTGCTTTTGGAGAGCTGTTCTTGCCCTCCCCTCCTTGCAGAGCTGGGATCAGCCAGGTCGTCTGTTAGAGTGAAGCCCGGGAATCAGAGCTGGATCCCCACCCTTAGGGAAGGTCATGGGCTAGCTCTTCTCTGTCCCTCAGCAAATTTGGGAGCTTTCAGAATCTGGAGACTGAAGCAGCCGGCTGCAGCCTGCCAGGGCAGGACACGGAGGGTGAGACCTTAGGATGTACTGCAGGGGGGTGTGTGGGACCCCACCCCTGTGCCTTGGCACAGGACCCTGCCTGCTGTGCAGGGCAGACCTGGGCTGTCCCAGTTACGGGGCAGTCGTGACATGGTGTCACCAGTCCCACAGTGCCTGTGCAGATGTGTCCCAGATGTGGACCTGGGAGCACAGCGTGCCGACAGCGAGCGGCAGATGGAGCTGGTGCTCCGCGATGTGGTGCCTGTGCGGCTTTTTTGCTGGGGTGGAGAGCAGAGAGGGTGGAGGAAGTTGGCTGGAAGCACCGCGGAGCAGTGAAGGAAGAGCTCGCCGCACGCTGGCACCCAGCCAGGGCCTCGCCTGACCGCCCAGGCCTTGTCCTCGGCTTGCAGAGGTTCTGCTGGGCTTTTATGCTCACAGTTGCAGAGGACGTGTCCTGTCCCATGGGTTGCAGGGTGATCTCTGCAGCTTCTCCCACTTCCCAGCGAGCGGGAAGTGCCCAGGAGCGAGCCTGGACATGTCTCAGCAGCCAATGCTGTGCTTACAAAGAACCCCAACTCGCCCCATTTCCTGCGACTCTGGGCTGACTCCTTGTGCTGATTCATATCACTTATTTATTCCGTTCCCCTCCAAGAATAAAATTAACTGTGCTCTCTGCTCGTTGCTCTTCCTGGCTGCTTGTTTAGATCAGCCCCGCAGAGGATGCTGCCAAACACCGACTCCTCCGTGGGTCTGGCACCATGTGAAGACATGCTGGGGTGAACGTAACTGAGCTGCTGTGACCCCATGCTCACAAGAGAGCTGCAAAGATACCTGGCACGAGAGGGAGGGAAAATTAAAGAGAAACAAAATATGGGTTGTTTTTTTCTAGTGAATCAACTGAGAGGGTCTTTTCTCAGTGCAAAATGTGTGTTTATAAAAACCACCGGAAATCCCTAAAACTTACTTTTCTTAAAGTCCTCAGCAAATGTGGTCAGATTTAGCTACGGGGATTTACTGAGAGCTGCTACACAAATAAATAACAAAGTACAAAATTAGCAGCGGATCAACAAGCTGTACCGAAGTCAGCAGTGGGGAGAGGAGAAGCCCTTGCAGTTCTGGAGAGTCTGGCTGGCCTGCAGCTGCGGAAGGAAGATTCAGCTGCTCAAGAGTCTGCTTTGCAGAAGCACCTAAACAAAGGGTGGGCAAAAGACACAAATTTTCCTGTTTTCTTTGGCAGGGGAGGGAAGGCAGATGATACTGTGTCTGGAGTTTCAGGAGTATTTTTCACATGATTTTTGTGCACTGGTGCTTGGCACTGCTCATTTCAGAGGTGTCTGGAATTGGTTTGACTTTTTTTTTTTCCCCTGCTCAGCTGTTTTCTACATGGTGTGCAGACCTCAGACAGCCTTTGCTGGATGCAGAAGGGTGGTTACAGGTGCTGTATTTCTCTTCCACACCTCTCCAGTCCAGCCAGACCCTGAAACTGCCCCATGGGGCTGCGCTGGGAGCAGAGCACTGCACATCCCAGTGCTAGTGGTGCTCAGTTCCATGCACGGGCAGTCAGTGCTTTTGCACCTGGGGAGTCAGTGCTGTTTAGTTGTATTTGGTCACCTGGGATCACTGTCATCAGCGGCGCTTGGTGCTGCCGATCTGCTCCCCGTAGCTCTGCCACACTCTTGCCTGTTTCTGTGGCACGGCCAGTGCTGACCCTGACGGTGAAGCCAGCCATGCAGCTTGGCAGGGCTCTGGCAAGATGCTGCCGTAATGATCCCGGTAACAAGAGTTTCCTTCCCTGCTGTGTCTCGGGGAAGGATTATGTATGCTGTGCTATCCAAGGCCAGGTGTGGCTGCTGATGAGCTCTCCCAATGCACTTTCCTGGTACATGTTGTTCTGTGTTTTTCCTGCCGTTCTCCTGCAGGCGCTTGGCCGCTCTGCTGTGGGACACGCTGGCCACAGAGCCTGCACAAGGGCTCTTGTACAGCGCCTGGCTGACAGCAAGGGCCGGCATTGAGCCCTTGGCCAAGGGTAGGTGTGTGGGGTGCCTTCCCCAGGAGCAGGGCCATGGGGACTCTGCTGTGACTGTCCTTCAGTGATACCCTACCGTGGACTTGGCCACCATGCCCAGAGTCGGGATGGGCCCATCACCTTGCTGTGTTCAGCGTACTGCAGGTCCCACAAGCGGCTCCCCGCCTCCAGTGAGCTCTGCTCTGACATGAGAGCACTTTGATCTGGGTAACGTTTTTTGGAAGGAAGTGTGGGAGGAAGAAGCTCCAGACAGCTCACTGCCTCTATCTCTGTGCCAGCCTCGTTGGGTGTCAGAGCAGCCCCTTGTGCATCCCATAGAGAGGGTGGTCACTGCACCAGCTCAGGCTCCAGAGCCGCCTTTTCCTCTGGAGCACTTGACTCAGTTTAGGTTTAACGAAAGCAAATGCTCTGTCTTGTATGTTTGAAGTGCATGGTGCAGGGCTCCTTGCTCTTAAGCAGATGAAGTTTTAGTAGGAAAAAGGAGTGAAACCATAGCACTGTTGAATAGTTTAGTTTGGAAGGGACCTGTGGAAATCATGGGGCCAAGTTCCCCGCTGAAGGCTTAAGGAAGTGTCCCTGTATCCCTCAAACAAGGGATATAGGCTCTCCTTTCCAGCATTCAAGTACTGCTGCAAAGTTGTGTCCTCACTGGCCTTCAGTTCCTGCTGGGCTCTTCCTGCTTTCCCTGGCCTGAAGAAGGCGACGTGACCTCGAGTCTTCACACTCAAGTTCCTGCACTCCCCCTTATCCACACCGGGTCGTGTCCCTTGTCTCTCTTAATTACCCTGAGAATCCCTCCTGTTATCTTGCATGATTCAGTGACCTGTGTCCTTCTGTGTGTATAATGAGGCTGCATGAAAGTTCCTGCTTATCAGACTTTGACCAAAATTAATTATAAGCTTGTAAAATTTCAGCAGCTGACGAGGTACGTTTGCAGTTGCTCCTCTTTCTGGCCCACAGCCACGACCCGCGCAGGCGTTCCAGGGCCGGTGCTGGTGCATGGGCTGCAGCAGGGCTGAGGAACACAGAGCACGGCTGGCTGAGCATGAGCAATGCTCCAGCATGAGCAGGCTGAGATCCATCTAGAAAAGATGCTCAGCTTTGCTCTGTGTGCTGATGTTTGGATTTCCGTCAGCGTGCCGTGGCCCATCATCCCTTTCCCCCTCCAGCCCCAGTGGGACGTGCTGCAGAGCTTGCCTCCGCGTCGGGCTGAGGTTCAGGAAATCCGGGCTGTGTCCCTGGCCCTGCCACAGCCTGTCTCTGTAGCAGGGAGCAAGTCTTGGTCCTCAGGGTAAGTGACGTGGTCTGGCTTGCCTCAAAACAGCAGAATGTCAGAGCCTGGAGCGAACTGTCACCTCTTCTGACAGACTCCGTATGGGAGACCAGATAGGTGGTTGCATTAGGCAATGTGAACAGAACAGGGGGAAGAAAAAACAAACAACAAAAAACCCCAACATTGAACAGATTTAATTCACGAGTGGATTTGAGTCTCTCTCGGTGTGTCTCACATTTACAAAATGGACATAAGAATCTTTCCTTCCTTTCCCTGGTACCCTTGCTGGCTCTTGTGTCAGGAGGGTGTGCAGGGGCCGGGGCGGTCGGGCCCCTCTGTGCAGCTGCTGGGCCACCAGCAGTGTTTGTGCTTTAACAGCCTCCCGCCCCGTGCTGGTGCAGGCTGAGCAAAGGCTGCCAGCGCTGGGCCAGTCTCAGAGGTTGTGGCTGAGTGGTGGTTCTGGTGTCTCTCCCAGGTAATAGTCCACGATGTGAACGAGCTGACGGAGAAGCTGTTCCCAGTTGTCGAAGCCATGCAGAAACACTTCAGCGCTGGATCAGGGACCTACTACAGTGACTCGATCTTCTTCTTGTCGGTTGCAATGCATCGCATCATGCCCAAAGGTAAGCCTCTGCTGAGCTGCCACAGCAGCTGCCTCCGGCAGCACAGGCTCTCTTTTCCTTCTGCACTGAGATGTTATCTATTGCTGTTTGAAATGCAAAGAAAGCTAACGAACTTTTGGGATGGGCTCCTGGCGTTCTGCTCCTTCCTGCAGTGATGGACTCTTCAGTCCAAGATCGCCCGCATCCAGGTTTCTGGTGGGAGGTTATCCATGCCACGCAGGAGCTGGCCCTGCCCTTGGGCCCTGAGACATAGGAGAGGTGAGACAGGAAGAAGATGTTGTTAAACCCTGTGTGTGTTTACAGCCCCCTTCCCCGAGAGCGTCAGCAGAAAGAGGTGCCTGTTCCTGGTGCAGCTGCCTGGCTGTGTGCTCGCAAGTGTCAGCAGAGAGCGGTTGTCGAGCTTTTTTCCTCTTGGCGTCAGTGAGCTCTTGGAAAGCTTTGCTGATTAGCAGCTGCTGATCACTTAAGTTTCCTCATTGTGCTTTCAATCTGGTGTTACAGAGTGCGGGAACAACAATAAACCTGCAGGAAAACAAGGCAGCTGGCAAAAAGGGCTTGGTTCAGTTGATGCCATGTTTTCCTTCCCTGGCTGCACGCAGGTGCTTCTCCTGGAACTGCCGTGCTCTCTAGCCTTGGACTGGTCCCCTAGGGGGATGTTGCATCCCTGGACTCTGCACCCCTTCCCTGGAGGTCCCCTAGCCCTGCCTGTCCCTTCCCAGAGCCCAGAGTCCCTGGGCTCTCCCTGATGGCTGCCCCGCTGGCGTGACGCACCGGTGAGAGCAACATCCCGGCCCAGCCGCTGGCTACGTGCCCGCCCTGTGCCTCAGCCACCCCCTGCCCCAGGGTCCTGCCTGGCCTTACACCTGCCCAGGGAGGAGAGGGGCCCAGCCTCTCACAGCTGCTTGTGGTGGCTGGATCCCATACGTGTGTGTTGCTGAAATAGCTGTTCCCATGGCTAGTACCACCAGCACCAGCGGCTTGTATAAACATAGAATCCTAGAATGGTCTGGGTTGGA
>NW_010291056.1:1811-6467 GCF_000700745.2 Antrostomus carolinensis | reverse complement strand
GGGGGAGGGGACGGGGCTATGGCTCTCCCTCCCCTTCCCGAAGGTGCGGTCACCTCCTCCCGCCCAGCCGCCTCCTGTCAGGCCCTCTTGTCCAGCTGCCCTATGGAGGGTGACACGCCAAAGCTCTAGGGCAGAAGGGGTGAGTGTCCCTCATCCTTGTCTGTGCCTCCCCAGCACCTGGTTTTGGGTCCTGGGGCTCAGCACTGCCCTAATCCATCGTGTTTAGAAGCGGAGCAGACCTGGGTTCTCTGCGTGCCCAGCCGCAGCGGGAGATGACGACACTCACGCACCGAGGACGGCGTGCTGAGGCGGGAAGGAACTCGGACAAGAAGCCTGACAGCGAGGAAGATGCAGACAGGGACCTGAATGATGATGATCCTGACGACTCCAAAGATATCCGCCTCACGCTCATGGAGGAGGTGCTACTCCTGGGGCTGAAGGACAAGGAGGTAAGGCCGGCGTCTCCGACGGCTGCGTGTGCAGCAGTAGCAGCGCTGCCTTGGTGCACCCAGAGGTGAGGTTCTCTGTGAGCAGCAGAAGGGATCGTATGAGTTCCTCTGAATCTCTTCAACAAAACCAGCCTGCTAGTGCAAACCACCTTCGTCTGTGACTTAAACTGAGCTGTGGAGATTGCTTGCGAGTGTTGTCCCACCAGCTCTGCACAGGGATGGTGAGAAGCAGCTGCTGGCGAGGGGTGCCTTATGCCACAATAAAGGTGGATGTGTTCTTTGCTGGGGTCCGAGACATGGGGTAAAAGGAGCCTCACCTTGTGCAGCCAATGGTAAATGTCCTTTTCTTTAGCCCAAGTGCACTTTCCTATCCGAAACTGTTGGCTGAAACACAGGGACACTCTGAGCACTGTTTCTACTTTGTTAAAAATTGATGTGAAGAACAGCAGGGGCAGGTTTTGAGAGAGGATGGCAAGGCAAGAGAAGGCAGCTGGACTGGGAGCTGAAAGCAGGTGCAGGATGGATCTGAATGCAGGAGCCACGTCACTGTTTTCCGGCCAGTAATTTCCTTAGCCAGGTAGGAATGGCATCGTGCAGCTCCAGGCTTGGAGGAAGTGGGGCTGGATGGGAATCACTTTGCTGGGTGCTCGTCTCACCCATATCTGCCAGTTTAATGGCTTTTGTGGCAGCAGTGGATGAACTGCACAGCCAGGTGTTTTCAGGGGGTTTTTCTCTGCTGGAAAGGGACCCTGATCAAACTGAATTGTTTTGTGCTTATCAGCTGGTAGGAACTTGTTTCTCAGTTCTGCCTAGAGCAAGCCATGAGGAAAGGAGAAGACCTCTTGCGTTGAGTCCTCCGAGCTGCTTGGCCTTTATCTGCTGTGTCGGCATGCCTTGTCTTCTTTGTGTGTGCATTGTCTTGATCTCTTTGGAGGAATCTGATGCTGCTATTCCTGTCAAGCAGATGGGGAAATCGAGACCAGGGGAAGCTAACCAGTTGCCCAAGGTGCTTCTTGGGATGATAATGGCCGAGGAGAGCCTTAAACACAGGTTTTGCAGCTCCAGGAGCACTCTTCCTGTGAACCTATCCCACCCGGAGGAAAGGAGACACTGTGGTTGTCAAAGCCGTGGTAGATGGCCACCTTCTCTTCATCTGTTTCTCTGGGTTGAAATTAAGCCCCTGTGAGGTGCCTGAACTTTTTTTCCCATAGGGCCCTGAGTTAGTCTGAGCTGGCGCCTTGCTCTCATGTAGACCTGCCCAGGTCCTGGCTTCTGACGTGGATCACGCTTGCAGATCCGTCAGGGGAGAGCTGCGGTTTGTGTGAGTGATGGAGGCTTGTAGCTGTCCTGTTTGAAGAACTCAGATAAGATCTAGGACTTGCTGAGCCAAACAGGAGAGCAGGGCTGTAAAGAGAACATAATGCAAATAATTTTGGAGCAAATATTTGAGAGCAGCCTAGGAACATGGCATGGTCTCCTTTCTTCCTGGGCTACGTTTAGTGTTCTTGGCTTGGTTAACGTATTCCTGGGAATGGTCCTTCAGCCACCAGGAAGTTAGGAGAGCACAATAGATGTGAAAAAAAAAAACTTGTGACACTTTTAAAAATTTTTTTCCCGATCCTGTCCTTCCGCATTCCTCTAACTCAAAGGAAGGCCAGAGGCAGCAGTAGCCTGGCCATGAGCTGAGCTCCCAGGTGCTGGGTTTTTGCAGCCCTGTTGTTTACTCGTGGTTTGATAACTGGAAAAAAACAAGACAAATTTAGCCAAATCCAATGAGCTCACTGTGCAATTTCATTATTTTAAGTACCAGTCTGTCCATCTAGGAGAAACTGGCTGCACACCAGTCTGGCATTTGTAACCAGTCTGATTCCAGAAGCTGGAAGTAACCCCGGAGCTTTCGACTTGTTTGATTTCAGACCCCTTAAAATTTTCTAATGTGCCTTCCAGCCCAGTGAATTGAAACTTTCTGTCACCTCCACACCCTTTGCTGGAGAATTTGTTCCTAAAGGGCGCATGCAAAAAACAATGCATCTCCCATGGATGGAAATCAGCAGGGCGGGGATGAAAGGTTGCTTTGTCTTTCCTCACAAGGAAATGAAGAAAGCAAATAGAGATTTTCATTTCATTTATGGTTCTCTGTGCTACGCAAACTGAGCAACCCGATGTCCAGATGCACTGTATAAACAGAGACACTGGGGACAAAAGTTTACCCATATGGACTGTAAAAACTTCCATGTAGGAGGGCTGCATGTTCTCAGCCTTTTTTCCTTAGGAGGGGGCTCGCTAGGTTGCTTTGTCTGCAGTCTCCTGGGTAGCTTTTAGACCTGCTCTTTCTCTACAAACGGCCGTAGCCTTTCTGGTGCATTAATGTCCCCCGACAAATAAGCCCGTTGTGAGTTTGCATCCCACTTGGCTCACACTCCCCTTAGGCCCATCTCAGACACCAGCGCCTGCCCTGTTCCCAGCCCTGCTGCTGGCCTGGATCAGCCTCTCCCCGCAGCCCTGCCTGCTTTCTGCTTGCCCTGAAATCCAAGGACTGCCACCCTGCGTCTGTGCCATGGGGCAGCAGTCACCGGGCCAGAACAACCGGGCTTTGTTCTAATCAAGGGATGAAAGACAAGTGGAAGAAGGGAATGGAGAGGTCACCTAGGCTGTCCTATTGCTTCAAACCAGGGTCATTGCTTCTCTCCTGAGAAGCATCAGTTGAATGTTCTTAAACCCCAAGGGACAGACTTCCCTTCCCTGCCCCCTCCCTCCAGGGGCAAACCATTCCTGGGCTTTCTTGTCCAGACAGTTGCTTCTTCCTGGTGCCAGCTCCAATCTCTCTGGCTACAATTTTAGCCCAGGACTCTCCCATGCACAGTGGAAGTGGGAACATTTTGCTGATGCCTTTTACGAGTCTGACCCTCTTACCCTGTTCTCCCTCTGTCTTCTCTTCCCTATACTGAAAACTCCAGTTCAATTCCTGGTTCCTTGTCGGTCATATTTTCCAGACCTCTGCATCATCTTTTTGCTTTGCCAAATGCCCTAACGATTTTGGAGCTTGTGCTTCCTGGGATGAGGACCCCATCCCATGGTGGGCTCAGAGAACAGGGCTTGGGCAGGTGTGAAACATGCTGAGTCTGAGCAGATCCAGTCAGCAGCAGCCCCAGCACTGGTGGGACCCAAACTGCTGCACCCCAGCCCCAAAGTGCCTGCTCTTGGGGGAGAGGTGGGATGTATTTTCCCATCCTTCATCCCTGACTGGAAATCTTCTCTTCCCTCGTAGAAGTCTGTGAGTGGATTTGAGCAAGGGGGGTGTGATGAGGCTGGGGTGGGCAAGAGGCTGGGGAAGCGCTTGTGCCCTGCGGTGGGAGCTGGGACTTGCTGCAGCCGTTGCCCCTTGGGATGGTGCTATGGGTAGCGGGGAAACTTCTTCACGGGCCTGATGAGCAATTTCTTTGTGCTCATAATTTCCAATGATTATTCTAATTATTAGCTAATTATTTTTAGGGCATGCCTGGAACTGGTGAGGGCTTTCTTCAAGGAGAAGAGCAGATTTCACTCCCATTTCCCCCGGGCATGTCTGCAGCAGGCGCTGAGGCCGGGCAGCACAGAGCTCATGTCGCTGGTTGCAGCCCCACAGCAGCAGCAATGTCCTTCTGTGGCTGGGGGCTGGCCAGGGGAAAGGGCCCTGCTTTTCTCACTCTTTCATAGATTTTTTATGATCCAGGATTGGGTGCAGCTGCCTGGGCAGCACTGGGGTGTGCCGGGTGGTTGTGGGTGCAGTGGGAAGGGCACAGCCTGAATTGCTCAATGTTTACAGGGAGGTTTTGGGCAGGGAGGGGGGTAGTTGGGGCTGCCGGGTGCTTTTCACCTGGTGGGGAAATCCCTTTTCTCCCTTTGGGGAAGCAGCGTGGGGAGGCAGAGCTGTTAACAGGAGCTGGGAGAGTCGCCTGAGCAGGCCAGGAGGGGTGGGGGGGTCCTTGGCGTAGGTCCCCTTCCCGTCTTTCTTCTCCCTTTTTGTCCATCCTCTCTCTCTCCCAGGGCTATACCTCCTTCTGGAATGACTGCATCTCTTCAGGCCTGCGGGGTGGCATCCTCATCGAGCTGGCTCTGCGCGGCCGGATCTGCCTGGAGCCGCTCTCCATCAGGAAGAAGAGGCTGCTGGAGAGGAAGGTGAAGGTGCCGTGGGAGCTGGGTTGGGGGCCCGACAGGCTTCGGGGCT
>NW_010291056.1:0-1777 GCF_000700745.2 Antrostomus carolinensis | reverse complement strand
GGCTCCATCTACCCTAGTCGAGCCCACTGGCAGCGAACTTTGCTGAAGCAGTGCGGCACACCAAGGCCGTTGCTGTTCCTTCAGGAACGGTCTGTGTCCAGCCTTACACCATGTTTCTACTTTGTCCTTCCAGGTGCTCTTGAAGTCAGATGCGCCAACTGGTGATGTTTTGTTGGATGAGACCCTCCGACACATCAGGGCCACGGAGTCTGCAGAAACAGTGCAGACCTGGATAGAGCTGCTCACTGGTAGGGCCAGTTAGAGACACCAGCTCCCCAGCTCCCTAGCTCCCTCGGGGCCCGTCTCTGCTGCATGTCCCCTCTCCATGGCTTGGCTGTCCCCTTGCTTCACTGGAGATGGGCAGAACACTGACAGCAGAACAGGGGGAGACTGAGTGTGGGGGCAGAGAATGGTTTTCTGGGTCTTTTTTCTTGGGGCTCGGTGGAAGACTTGGACCTTGCTCCCCGTTGCCTGTTTGTTTCATGCTGAGTCTTCACCAAGTCTGGGGTCCAAGGTCCTGGGTAGAAGGGGCTTTCCAAAGGGATCTGCCCCAGGCTGCTGAGCCCTGTGGCTGCTGGGAGCTTTGCCAGCTTGGATTGATGGTAGAAGCAGGTCAGAGTCAGGTGCTGGTGGAGGAAGAGGGTTCCTGCAGCAGGGATTGGTGTCCATGCAAGCCCAGAGGGTCCTGGGCTGGAAGCAGCCTGGTTGCTGGGGTTGGGTGTCAAAGCCATTGCTGCCCCGGCATTGAATGAGGTCTTTTCTGCAGGGGAGACCTGGAACCCCTTCAAGCTGCAGTACCAGCTGAGGAACGTGCGTGAGCGCATTGCCAAGGCGCTGGTGGAGAAGGGCATCCTCACCACGGAGAAGCAGAACTTCCTGCTCTTTGACATGACCACCCACCCTGTCAGCAACACGACCGAGAAGCAGCGCTTGGTGAAGAAGCTCCAGGAGAGCATGCTGGAGCGGTGGGTGAATGATCCCCACCGCATGGACCGCAGGACTCTGGCTCTCCTGGTGCTGGCTCACTCCTCAGATGTGCTAGAGAACGTTTTTGCCAGCCTGGCAGATGACAAGTACGATGTGGCAATGAACAGGACCAAGGACCTCCTTGATATGGACCCCGAGGTGGAAGCTGCCAAAGCCAGGAGCACAGAGATGATCTGGGCTGTCCTGGCAGCCTTCAATAAGTCCTGAAAAGCCCCCACACCCCCAAAACAGGCAGGGGAGCCTCACCCCCTCAACGCAAGGCCAGGGGTGTTTGGGCCTGGAGTTCCTGCAGCAGTGGGTGGGCTCAGCTCGGGGGAGTGGGGGGGTGGTTTGCTGTCTCCCCTGGGCAGGGGTGGGAGGGTGAGAGCCCACCTGAGTGGGCAGGTCGCAGGCTCCTCCAAAGGCTGCTGCTGCTGCAGCTCTTTGCTCCCCTTCCAGTGCCCCTTGCCTGTGGGCTTCCTTCTGGGGACTGTGCAGTGCGGGGAGTTGGCAGTGCCCAGCCCTGCCCCTGCGTGTGGGAACCAAGCTGCTCAGATTTTTTTCAGAGGGGCCAAACCCCGTCAGAACCAGGGCTGCAGAGCCTGTGCTCCCACTGCGCCGCCTTGTCCGGCTGCCCCCATGGCTCCCTCTTCCACACACAATTCTTGCTTGCAAAGGAGCTGCCTGGGCAGGGTGGATTCCCCCGTGGAGCGTGCAGCTCTCCTCCTGGGATGGGGTGCGGGCAGGGGAGTGGGCAGGACGCCGCTTCAGGAGTGTCCGGCTGGTGGGGGCACCCCACGGGCTGCCACAA